>NW_010525785.1:43634-77781 GCF_000687285.1 Phaethon lepturus | reverse complement strand
GTGGAAGTCCACCCCCCCCCTCCCCCCCCCCCCCCTTTTAATTCTGGACAAAACAATCAGTATGGATAGATGCATACTTAAGAACTAAAGAGAAGATTTGCTTACCAATTGCTTGAAAATTACTGCTAGTGTAGGTGAAAAATATAGTGGTTGGGAGCATTTAAAAGAACATTATTTTTTTGTAAAATGCCAGATTTTGACTTAAGAGCAAACACTGAGGAAAGAATGAAAATGTAGTATGAATTTCTTGCTCTTGGGTTAGTTTTTGGTCTTTCAACCCAAAATTCTTTGTCCATCCCTCAATATAAAACAGGTAATATAAGCATTGGGTTGAATTTGGTTCTCATTACCATGCTTAACCCTGGAGCAATTTCATCAAGGTTAATGAATAATGTAAATAAGAGAGAAGATCTGGTAGTAAAGTGTAATATTCAACCAAATTGGGTTCAAGTGTTTTGGAGTAATCTAAATAAAGATGGAGTATATCCAAGATACCCACAAATACAAATAGTAATAGGGATCCAAACTTCATGGCTTAGCCTGAACAATGGGACTGATGCATCTCATTTCCCTTTAGCATTAGGGAAGTGTAAGTCCTCCTTATAAGTTTGTGCATTCTCTGTAGGCCAAGGGGAGGATCTAAATAAATAATAATAGGAGTCAATATGCAGTCACAGAATATGTCTACGTGGCAATTCATGGAGTTACTTGTGCTTGCTCTTCCCTCAGTTGGAGCCACTGAAAGCTCTTGTGGTAGCGTTAGCACATCACGAATACACCGTGGTCCTCATCGAAACAAGCCTATAATTTCTCAGCATATGGCAGTGTAAGCGATCATCTGCCTAAAAAGCATTATAAAGACATAATGTAATACAGTTGTTCCAAGCACGTAGCACACCGCTCATGAATAGGTGTTAATAACCAGTGAAAGAGAGCTGACAAAAGTACTGTAGCAATGCTTGATTTGTGCCGGTCTCATAGACAGTTTGGAATGGCTCACAGTGCAAGCAACAGCTTTCGCAGTGCTGATAGATGACCCTCTCCTAGCTGCGGAGGGAGATCAAACATCAGCTGGAGAGGATGGGGATGCCCATTGTGCCAAAACGTCAATAAAAAAAGGTATATTTACTGGAAAGTAATTCAGACCTGCTCACTTCGAACAGAATTGCAAAGAACCTTCATGTTATGAAAAGACCTGCGAAGCATGTGTTGAGGGGGAGCAAGCAGAGTAGATTATATATAAGGTAAGTATTCACACATTCATTCTAATTATACAATAAAGCAAGCTAGAAGATTTTTTTTGGCGGCTGTGAGGTATATTCAGTCTGAAGTTGACAGAAAGGGAAATGAGAGATTAAAGCCATGAAGTGAACTGCCCATACCAGGTCACCTGCAGTGCTAGTACTATTAAGCAGTACATAGGTGCCAGAGAGAAAAGATTGGGAAAAGGTGGATAACATCACCTCAACTGCTCCTATTGTATGTTTTACAAGAACAAGTAAAGATCATGTGATATCCATAACATCACCTTTTCTTTGACATCACCTTTTCTTTGGAGTAGGACGCTAATAATAATCAGGAGATCAATCTGCCTGCAAAGCTATTAATTTTATTTTTCCTTGGAGACTTCTAGACTCTGGATTTCTGTTCTTCCACAGCTTTTGATCATGTCGTGCTAAAGTAATTCTTTACCTGGTGCAACACCTGCCTTCATCATGATCCCTTTAAAGAGGAAAGAAGAACTCAAAGTTACATGCATTTAAACATGTCACTTCTCATAAACGTCATCAGCTCTGTTGTGTTAAGCCATAGTGAAGCCAATGAGTTATTAATAATTTTGCATGCGTTTACAAAAGCAAAGTCATGCTTTGATCAAACAGACGTAACACAAAAACATGGAGTGTTCTGCTCAATGAGTTAATGGACAAAAGTTAAACACTTGACACTATAACTGTACTGAAATCGCAGTACACTGGAAAGTTATTTTCAGAATTCAGTGCTCAGATACTTCCCATATTAAATCCTTTACAGGGATTTGCATGCTTGTTCATTGAGGAAAGTGTCCTTAACTCAAGAGGCTGAAGTTAAGGATTACTAAATCCTAAAACTGTTTAATTTGAATGAAACACTATTAGTGCATTTGCCCACATATCCCTATCCCTTTGCTGCAGCTGTATTCTGAATAATGTTTAGACATTCAACTTTGGGAGTGGAGATACAGTAGTCTGGTTTTGATTTGTGTTTGTGTGCCAACAAGCATAATGGAATCTTGACTTGTGACTGAAGGTTGTATGCAAATAAAACATAGTAAAGAAAATTTGCTTTCTAACCGTTGCTGTGTAGAACATACCAACCCTTCAAACTTGGTTTATTAGTCTTTGGAAAATTGATAATAATCTTGAACAGCTGCTGTGTAGTTCAGTGTTTGCAAAGTGACTTGAGGTGTTCTGTTGAAAAGTGACATAAATGAAAAGTATTCTTTTCCATAATAAGGAACTGAAGCACTTTGAAGCACTTAATTTTGGAGATGGGTTTGAAGCTGAAGCATGAAGCAGTGCAGGAGGAATGTTTACAGAATGCAGAGCAGAGCTAGTAGGAGTAAAAACTGCAATGCAAGTGTAATTCCAGGATGCTTGCAAAGCAGGTAATGAGCAAAAAGTTACAGTACAGCTAGAATTCAGTTTATAACTTAGTTCATAAAAAGGATCCTAAATTGCAATTTAACAAAGGCTCCTAACTAGAAATAGGCAAGAGACTTCTTTCTGCCAGTAATGTACAAGTAAAAAAGAGGTATTACATGTTTAATTGATAAAATAAACTTTCTATGAAGTTGCCTTTATTGATTAAAATGAAAGCTTCTCTTCCTTATGAAAATTCACTTTAATGTTGTCCTGGTTTCAGCCAGGGTAGAGTTAATTTTCTTCATAGAAGCTAGTGTGAGGCTATGTTTTGGATTTGGGATGAGAAAAAGTTGATAAAGTGCTGATGTTTTGAGTTGTTGCTAAGTAGTCAAGGACAGTCCGGCTTCTCATGCTGGCCTGCAGTGAGCAGGCTGGGGGTGCACGGGAAGCTGGGAGGGGACACAGCTGGGACAGCTGACCCAGGCTGGCCAAAGAGATATTCCATACCATATAACATCATGCTCGGTATATAAAGCTGGGACGAAGAAGAAGGAAGGGGTGGAGGGACGTTCGGAGTTATGGCATCTGTCTTCCCAAGAAACCATTACGTGTGACGGAGCCCTACTTCCCTGGAGATGGCTGAACACCTACCTGCCCATGGGGAGTAGTGAACAAATTCCTTGTTTTGCTTTGCTTGCGTGCGCGGCTTTTGCTTTCCCTATTAAACTGTCTTTATCTCAAACCATGAGTTTCCTCACTTTTACTCTTCCAATTCTCTCCCCCATCCCACCGTGGGGGAGTGAGTGAGCGGCTGCGTGGTGCTTAGTTGCCAGCTGGGGCTAAACCACGACAAATGTTTACATCTTGATGTATAAAAACCAAATGAGGTGTCTTTCTCTAGGGTAAAACCACAAAGAATGACTAATTTTGCTGTGGAGAACTGTGTTCGGTGGCAGGAAGTCGCCCTTCAATCTGGATTAATTTGAAGAACATCCAAAATAGTGCATTTGAGATTCTGTTGCAGGTCTTGCAGTCTACTATGACCAGCAGAAGTAAATTATATCAAGAGCATCTGTGCAGCAATTTTCAAAGTAGTCATCGTAATCTTACACCCCAGTGATCAGATGGAAGAAAATAAGCTTGACCAAAGTAGATACCGTTCTTCTATTTTTGGGGCAAATATGATTTAAAAACACTGTAGTGAGAATACTTTGAACTAAAATGTCCCTTAAAAGTTCTCACCTTTAGTTTATTTCTCTTACTACAAAACAATAACCTACTAACACTAAGCTGCTGTTTCTCTCTGTGTATAGTCTTGAATTACTTTGTAAAGTTCTTTTGTGTTGGCAAAACTCAGCCATTCCTCAGTAGAGTTTCATTGCTTGGGTTTTTTTGTCCTGAGAAATCAATCAGAGTGAGCAGAAGTAACTCTTAACAGTTAGTATGCATCCCAGAGTTACAGGATTGAGCTATGCTTAGAAAATCAATGATCTAAACCAAGGGAATACCCCTTGCAGTAACAAAAAAGAGCTGCAGGGGAAGACAGAGAAAAAAAAAAACTCCCACCACCAATCATCCACAAGGGAAAAATGAAGGGCTAAGCAAAAATGTCTTAAAGAATAGTTTTGGGTAACATGTTCTATGTTATATTGACTAGCTGCTGGATCAGAAGGAATCTTTTTGAGAACGGGATAAAATGAGCACAAACAAAGAAAAAAGAATGCTTAAGCCTCTAGGACTCTTCTACATCATAACAATGAATGTAATATGACTAAATGCTCAATTCTTGCCCAACAAAACAAAATTTCTCTGTAAACATATTTGGTAGGGAGTGGAAATTAGTACAAGCCTGAACACAGAAATACAAATATGTGTTGCAGGGGAAGCCTGTCCTCTAGTGCAATCTTAATGGTCTTTCCCAACCTTAATGATTCTGTGATTCTGTAAAGAGACATCAGGTTTTACATTCCTTTCGCGGGATTGGGTTTTGTGGATAATTTGTATTAGGAGTTTGTGATCATAACTCAGATTCAGTCAAGCTATTGAAATACCTCCATTTTAACTTAATCTGGAAGTGTGCTGTGCTAGTGAAGGATTGTGAGAATCACTTACCTTACTTTAGGTGTCAAAAAGCCCAAATGTAGCCTAGGACCTCCAGCGGGTGAAACATTACCTCCTAAAATAATTGATTACTCAGCTTCAGTAGATCAGGTGAATTGTAATGTGGAGAACCCACCCTTTTACCCTCTGTGGACTACAAAAGCAATTTGTGGCCAAGGTACAGACTCAGTGAAGTGAATTGGGCTCTGAGTAACCTGCTCTAGTTGAAGATGTCCCTGCTCATTGTAGGGGGTTGGACTAGATGACCTTTAAAGGTCCCATCCAACTGAAATTATGCTATGATTCTATGACAATGAAAAGTTTGTCAATTGGTCATAAACCCAGATACATTTAACTTTGCCTGCTTCCAAGGGTTCCTATATGTTACATTTTTTATAACTGCATATATAGAAGCTCCTCATTCTCTTGTATATGTGAAGAGTACATACGGATGTAAGGCAGTAGAGAGAAATTACTTAATTTAAATTGGGATTCCATGTTCTTCCTAAGGGTTTAATTTAATATTAATTTCTCTCCCTGTGGAAGCTCCTGAAGAAGAAGGCATGACCATACGCAAGAGCTGCCAGCTCTGAGCAGCAAAGTGACTGCAGCTGATAGAGTGCAGTCCTGGGAGAAGAACATGTAAGCACGTGCATGCACTTGAGGGGGAAACCTGCAGACTCTATAAAAGCCTAGCTGCAGGAGGGTTCTGCTTATTTGGTAGAGATTTCTTTCAGGATAGAGATTCGGTGTAGCCAGGAAATGCTACTTGATATCAGATGTATTATGTTGTAGCTAAGACACATAATATCAGCTCTCTCTATTTATATTGTTCTGTTAATGAACAGTCTCTGATAGAGAGAGTGTTTCTGCTTTTGGGCCTTCTGTAATATCAAAGAGTGGACTTCTAGCTATAATTACATATGCATTAGGCTTTCCTCCTTTCAGCAGATACTGTTAAGTTGTTCTGATAGACAAAATACAATATGAATAGACAAAAAATACAATTTTGATCATATTTTAATCTAGTGTTTTTAATTTTGTTAATATTTATAGGAGATAAATGAGGTAAATAGAGTAGGATAATTGCTGGAGCAAAAGATAGGACAAAGCATTTCCAGGAAGCATGCTAACAGGAATATTGCCTTTCTACCAGAGAACATTCCTAGTAAGAATGTATAAAGATCTTTGCCTATTATTAGCAAATCCCGTGGTACGTTTAAAGTCCTATATTTGGAAATTATTTTCTACTGGTGGAGGATACACTCTAGTCACTGTAGAAGTTCCTTAGAGTTAAAAGAAGAAATATTTTACGTGACCAGATTGATTGCTCAAAGACTGGTAATCTGTAGTGCCTAATTAGTCAATCGAGTCAAATTGTACTTAGCAAGTATGATGCAATTACATTACAATGGGCACACAAAGGGAATTCAGTTTTTGTCACCGTACAGAAGGTCAGTGGCTCAGGAGAAACACGATGGTTTGTTTGGAAAATATGAGGTGGGAGTTCTCAAATAGTTCTTTAGTATTGGCTGCATTAGTCAGCAACCGGTTTGTTTCGTTAATGTCTTTTCTTTCCATTCATAATTTCTTTAAATAGTGGAGTAACATGTAAGAGAATATTTTATTACTGCTCTGTCTACCTGAAGTTCGGTAGAACCACTGGCAAGAAAGGTGAAGAGAAAACACCTTATAACCTGGTGGTTGTGTGTGCTGTTAGTCGTCTGAAGACTACAACCTGGGAGTTTCCTGTGTTGAAGATCAAGCAAAGACACCTGCTCTGGTTCCAATGCCCTGCTCAAACTCTAGTTTGAAAACAATTAATTTCTGGCTTTGCAAATCCCCCCTGAGTTTTCAGATGGGCAGAGGTTTCTTCTTCCTCCACTATTCTGCATATGGCCATGCTTTTTGTGATCCCACCTCACTGTCTGTCTTTCAAGTCGTAGATGTAGTGATGTTATGTTTGCAATTAAATAGTTTCTCTAAGCTACTACTGCTCCTTTTCTCCCTCTGTTTCCCAGAACAGCCTGAACAAACAGAATGGAGTGGGGAAGGCAGGAATAATGTCATAAATGCTTGAAACTTTTAGAGATAAAGTAATTTTTAAAATATGTATTAATTAATCTTTGGATCACCTGTAATATAAAGTGTGGAAATCTTGAACAGGTAAGATCCAGAGAGTTTTGCTTTACGTGTACACTGACACACTTCCTTTAAACCCTTAGGAAGGCCTCCAATTTGTTGCTTCTTCAAACTTCCTCATGTAGAAATGTAGACACTTAGAGGACAATGCAATGACAATGTTGGGTTTTTTTTTTTTTTTACTATTTCTTTACAAACATTGATACACAGGATCCGTAATTAAACATGCATGCTTTTGGGGATGGAGAAATATATTTACTGGTATATGAGGCAAACCACTACATATATCTCCTTCCTCTGTTAGAAGAGGATTTTAGTTTCCTGTCTAAATATGGCAGCCCTGTAATAAAACTTAATTTATAAATCACAGATGTTCTTTTTTTTTTTTTTTTTTTTTTTTTTTTTTTTTTTTTTTGGACTTGCTTCCCTAATAAATGCTTAAGTATTTAAAATATTCACCATGCAGGTTTGGTACTCAGAAGAATTAATCAAACTGTCAGGCTGTAGACCAGACGCTGCAGAGAATACACAGTGGTGTGTCATGGTTACTTAGCAACTATAGCTGAAGAGGTTAAGGTAGAAAAACACTGTCATTTTCCTATGTTTGAGATCTCCTCTTCCCCCTCTTTTGTATACATTTTTTTTTTCCTCAACAGATAAAATCTTTTGTATGTTTTAATGATCGGATGTTATCGTTTTCAAAATAACCTACTACTTCTGTAGACCAATTTGAATTAAATAATGAATTCCGAGGACTTGAGTGGAGCTTGTAACAAGAACAGGAGGTGTTAACCTAGAATGTATGTAAAAAAATTCCCACTGTTCAATGGGAAGCTGTTTAATTTACTGTAACTTCTTTTGTCTTAAGAATTGAGATCGGTAGGAGTAAGTGCAGTTTTGACTAAATTATCATTGAAACAATGTTCTACCATGGCGACAGTGGAAGTGGAAACTGTTTTGAGCTTACATTATTGGTGGTAATATTTATTGCCCTGATAAGGAAATTGAGTTTGCTTACTAGGAGGAAATAGATGACCTCTTACAGCTGTGTTCTGCTAGAAGGTTTGCCTCTGGCAGTAGGTTAAAAATAATAGCAGTTCTGAAAATTTTATGAAAGCTTCAGGGTAAGTGTTCCTTTAACATAAGCAGCTATAACACAAACAAGCCTTAAATCCTGCAACTTATGAAATGATAATGAGAAAAGGATCCAGAATTTCTGTTGTGTTCATGAAGGATGCATGGCTGAATATAGAAATATGAATGTGCATATGCAATATATGGAATGGGAACCATTGTGGAAGGGAGTGGAAAGATTGCCAGGAGCTGAATGTAGGCATTGGGGCCATTCAATATTACTAATCTTTAGCTCTTCAGTTTTGTATTATACAAATTGTTTATTGGTCTAGGTCTTAGGAGCCAAAGAAAACTGGGGTTGTTCTCTGCTACCTTCTCGCTACAGGGCTGCATAGCCACTGTCATGTGCTAGAATAGCGTCACGTTATGCAACACTAATTGGGGAGCTGAAACAGAATGGTCTGAAACTACCATGCCTTTCTTCTTGTGGCAAAACAGCACCCTAGAGGTCTCTGAACATGTTGCAAATGAGCATCTTTTGTACAGATATAGGAAAAAAAAATCTGACATTGCTTTAATCCAAAGTCTCCCATCTAAGCTGGGAATAGGTATCTAGGAAACCTGAACCTCCTCCAGTTTGCCATCCTTTGTGGAATGGACAGCTGTGGTTAGTTTGAGTAATGGGAAGGTGGCTAGATCATAATTGTGGGCTTTTTTCTTTTGTCTACTGTTATGTCTTGTGAATGTCAGTGATGAGAAAGGCAGTATTCATTTAATTGTGAATTCAGTGAGCTGGACCAGCAATGCTGTTGAAACAGTTGTGCTAAGGAACCAGCCATTACATGGCAGGCGCAGAACAGATGGGTATCACTGACCAGCATTCAAATTCTGCATGGCGTTTACTAAAATTCTGTTCACTTCTCTAAAATTTTGTTAATATGTTTTTCCAGGCCTCATTTTTGCTGTGATGACAGTGCATGAGGAAAAGTGGCTGAATGCTTAGTGCCAGGCACTTTACATCCAGGTGTCACACGAGAAAGAGACAACACAACATCTTCAGTGCATAAGCTGAAGCGTTGTCAGTTATGCTGGTTTTTGAGAGAAGAGAGCAGAGAGAGTGAAAACACCCCACTAACCCTTGCTATGAGTCACAGTCCATTTCTGTGTGTATACCAGTGCTCACTGTTTCCACAAGACGAATGCACCTCTTCATCCAGATGACATGACATGCATGTGCACCTTGTTGCCCTTATTGAATTTGGGCTACTATTTAGGATTTAGGTTCTGAATATTAGCTTCTCAAAGAAGAGGAGTATGGGAACTCATGGCTTCTATAGTAGCACTGAGAGGCAGACAGGAATGAATGTGTGTGGAAATAAGTTGTCCCACTGCAATCGATGTGGTCACCAAGATGCTTAGAGACACAATTAAGTAAACTGTTACAGATGAATCAGTGAAGAGGAACTCGAGCCCCATAAGGACATAGGGTCTGATTTTGGTTTCCAGAAACAGTATGAGCAAACAGTTTAATCAATGCATTCTGTAAATATACATTAATTAGACTGCAGTTCTCCTCTTCTCTCCATTTGTCTTGAAAAAGAAATGGGAACAAAGAAAAAGCAGAATTTAAAACAATAATTCTGAAATATTTGAAATGTTACAGTTGAAAGTGCATGCATCTTTTGAGTACGGTATGATTTGATTGCCAGATATCTAGTCCTCTCAAATACTGATCCTAATGGAAATGGTGGTTATGCTATAGTGGCCTTTCTGGGGAAAAGCAGTGTATGCTATATTCAGAAACTCTAAGGTATATAAAGGAAATGGCTCTAAATTTTGGGATATTTGGCATTTAAGGGTAAAATGGGATCATGTGAGATCTGGACAGCCGCATTGTTTGTAGGCTTTTATTTTTTGATAGTAATTTGCTAAGGTGTCAACACTGTGCCCAAGCTCTACTTCAGACATAGATAGCAAGACGGTCCCTAAATAAGGCTTTGCTTTATTTATTGTTTGCAGGATTTTTATATCCCAGTGTTACATCTTGTGGTTCCATTGATTTTTATGGGTTGTGTAATTTAACTGTGTATTGATTCATTGGCTTTCTAGAACTCTACATCTGTTTCTGTAATCACCCAGCTTTGGGGCATGTATGTGTGTGAAAGAGATGAGGAATAAGTATGAAATCCGTGTCTGTTCTTGCCAAGATTATTCGCCGGTTGCTCTTCTACCCCCATCCTTGCTGGTTTATGTATTGCGTTTAGTCCTTTTTAGTAACTAATGATGATCCTTACTTTACTGTTAGCTCTTTCACTGCATCGATCCTTCTGAAACCGAAGCAGAGTCAGTTAAGTTGTGGTAAGGAGCCATGATCATCAGGTTCATTGTGTTGCTCTTGTGATAGCACTTTGAGGAAAATGTTCTGTTGTGCAGGTATTATATGAGTGCTGGTGAGAATCCACATACTCCCAAAATTTGGGCAAGAAATCCTGAGCAGCTGGCTACTGATGCCATTGTCCATACAGGCAGCAGTGTGATTACTGTGTGATCACCCATGTTGGTGAGTGGGTCTTGTGCCTGGTAGAAGCCCTGCCAATGCTTAGTTTTGTTGTCTGATGCCTTCAACAGCTACTCCCCAGTGAGCCCACCCAGAACCCCTTCGGATTTCTCCACTGTATAGGAAGCAAATGGAGCAGCAGATGGATAGTGGGAGGAGGTCTCAGCCCAATCCTGCAAGCTTCATGGGACTTGAGGAATTGACAGTCTTGTGCAATTCATCCATCTCAGAGCAAAAAATGCAAGTCAGTGAAGCTTTTGGGTCTCTGCCTACCTAAATGCAGTTACTGGGTGTTTTCTTATAATTCGTAGCACCTCTGAAATGCTTTTTCCTTGTATAACATCCAATTAGACCACACATTGCCAGGGGCAAGGAGGAAAGGTTTAATTTAAAACTTCAGAGGCTGATGCTACTAAGCATGATACTACTTTGCAATTGTAAAGAACTAGGACTGGTGAAAACGGTGCAGGTATACACAGAGCAGCATACAGCTAATGCACAGAATAGGGCAATGGGATAGGTGCAGCATCCTTCTAGAAGCCTGGGCAAAGCTGATGATTTTGCATGCTTCCTTGCTTACACAAAGAGTGTGCAGAGAAAGTTCTGTGACCCTCTTCATCATTGCTCAGCATTCACTCACTTCGTAAGAAGTTTCTGAGGTATGAGGCTGTATATGAACAATATAGCATATATGTATGACACAAAGGATGTCTTGCTTGTCTAGCTATGGTTGTGCTGCTGGTACCTCATTACAGTAAAACACTTTGCAGTAACCTTGCTTATCAAAGCACAGTGTAAGGTGGAGTTTCCTTATTTCTTACTAGTGCAATCTTTATTCACAGGCTGAAAGAGGCTTACTGGGTTACAACTAAAATGTATCACTTTGCGGCAGTAAACTTTTAAATGTTAAAAACAAGTATAAAAGCATTGGGATGAATTCAGGTCATTTCTAAGAGCAAAATTCTTTCATTTTCCGGTGGAGGTCTAGCAATTCACCTTTAAACCAGAACATGTTAACTTTAAGTGATAAAAGAATTAGACTAAATTATGAACTTCTTTTAAAGGTGATTAAAGATTTGAGCACAAAAGAGAACATTCTGAAGTGTTTAGTGACTCAAGGTAAAGCATTGCCCATGTCTTTTGATTCATTTCCTACGTGTCACTGTGGCTTGACTACAGATCAATTCCCTGTCACCCTTTCCTTGGCCCACCCCCCCAGCCCCACAGTCAGGTTTTACTCTTGCCTGTCATGGCTTGTGGTTATGGGTGATGTAGGAAATCAGAAATGAGAAATAGAATATAGAAATGAGAAACTGCTCTTGTGGAAAAAATACCCATGCTAACTGACTACTTGTGAAAGATGAAGCTGGGGTATTCTAAAATCTTCCTCTGTGAAGTGAAAATCAAGTCAGAAGGAAGGAGGAAAATCATTTGTAGAAGAATCCTTAAAAATAATGGCATATTCAGCTGACACAAGGAAACCAAGAGAATTGTTGTCATTTCACCACTTGTAGCATTATCATCAAACTCTTTGCTTTAACTTTATATTTGGGTAAACTTTGTTGAACTTCCTGAACTTTTTAGGTCTGATTCATTTCTCCTTTTCATACTAGCACAGTTCTACTCTTTTAAAGGGACTAGGAGCCACATACACTTTCTGAAATATAACAGCAATATGCAAGAGAAATTAAGTGTTAAAGTGTTTTCCCAGATGTAGTTTTTTGGTAGCATGTCTGTCGAGATGCTATCTCTTTTAGAAGAGGCAACTTCAGATTAACAAACTGGCCATTGTCGTCTCTTTGTAAGAGTATGAATGTTAGCCCATTGTTTGAATAAGAGCAATTCCTTTAGCAATGCTTAATCTACTGGGCTAAGACAAACACCCCCTTTATGGTGCAGATACATGTACTAGAACTGTATCCCAGACAACATATGATTAATTACAGCAGTTAGTAGCCAGCAAAATATGTAGGAGCTTGTAGTTCTCTCGGATACTATGTAACCTGTATGACAGATGATTAATATGTTTTACAAAAGAAAGACTGACTTCAATAAGGTTTAAAATACACTTTTAACATTAAGTATATGTTTTAAATGCTTTCTCCACTTGAGGTCTTTACAGTTTACCTAGGACAGGGAACATCACAGTTACGTATTCATATAGCACTTAGCACAATGGTTTGCTCATCCAGTAATATAAACAGTACATTAGAATCTCAGTGGGTGATCTCATGAAAACAATAAGACAGTGGCGTTATTTTAGATAGTATCATGTAAATACCAGCTTAACATTATCTTTAAGAAATCAGAGTACCTCTCAAAAGTTTTGAAAAAAAATTGCAATGCACATGTCATCTGTTGTCAGCAGCCATTAAGAGAGAATTTACTCTGGTGGAGTAATTAAGTGGTGTAAGGACATAATGTTCTAAGACTGAAGAAGAAATTGTATCCCATTGTGGGCCTATTTTTTCTTATTTATTTATTGATTGTTTTTAATTAAAAAAAAAAGCATTGCTTGCACTCAATTTACAAAAGTTCATCATGGAATGTTTATAACATCTGAAGACTTTCTGACAGGAGAAAGGAACGAAAATCATTGTTTAAGCATTTCCCAACTGTTAAATGGTTTGGAGGTGTTATTATTGATGTGATTTTTATTGGAGCTATTTTCCCAAACAAGTTCTCAGTGGCAGTCCACTAGAGTGCAGTTAATTCATTAGAACACGAAGAACTTGAATAAAATGCATTATAGAGAAACTGTTCATACGTAATAAGGTCAACTCATACAGGGCAAATACTCTCCTGGTTATTCGCATTTGTTACAGCATGTTAGCAACACATGCTTTTGTTTTACCTGAGTTTCTGCATAGCTATTTACTGACTGCTTCAAATCCCTTTACAGAACCTGTTTAAATCTGCGGCTGATGCTATGCATCTAATTCTCTGTTAAATAAAAGTGTGGGGGTCAAGTGTTAGGTTCACATAGAGGTTTATATTCAAAGATGGTTACTATAATGGCAGTGTTGTTGATGTAAATGAGCTTCTACCTTTACATCAAATATTAAGCTTCAAGTTTCCACAGCCTTTGTGGGTGGGGTTTTTTAATTTGTTTTTTGTGTTGTTGTGTGTTTTTTTTTTGTTGGTTTTGTTTTGTTTTGTTTTGTTTTTAAAGCAGACCTGAAATGGAGATGGAAGAGGGATAATCTTAACATGGGCTGTGATCTCCAACTTCCTACATGACTGGCTTTTCAGTATCTCTGTATTTGCTTGTCCAAGTTTCCTGGTAAAATATGAAAGGTGTTCAATACTTCATATAGTAATAGTCCCAATCATTTTGTACATACTTCCAAGGAATACCTTTGACCCAATTTAGCCATGACCTCAAGTGATGTAAATTGGCAAAACTCCTTTCGCTTCATTGAAGCAGTGCTGCTTTAGATAGTCTGACCTCTTAGAATGTACTGTACAGGATGCAATTAGGAGGAGAATTGGATCGCCAGTGCTAGGAGTAGTGCTTTCTGTGTTGTACTGGGGGGAACAATAGGTTTAATTAGCTGTTTTGTAAAGGACTTGAAGAAGGTTTAGTGTTAGAGCAGTGTTAAAGGTCAGCCTGCTGTTTTCGATACCTAATCTCCCTTGGGAGAAGAACCAGAGGAATAGGAGAGAGGAAATCTGAAAAGATAAGCTGTGAATAGCAGAAATTATTGTGTTTGGGCTTCTTGGTGCACTGCTTGTATGTCTCTTGTAAAATCCATAGCCATAGCATTGAACGACAAGGATTGCTCTTACATATCTGTGTTTGGTTCCAAACCGAGCCTTATACCTACTACCATTACGAGTGTCCTGCATTCCTTATCATTTGTATAATTCTGCGGACTGCATAGTTCCAGCTAGCTCTGAGAATGACACTTTCTATGGGGAATGTATGTGGAGGGTAGTTAGGTGGGTTTTGTCCAGATTTTTTTTTTCTGGGCAGGTTAGCAACCAGTTACTGTAATCGACTTACACTCCGGTTGTGTAAAAATTATTTCTTTTGTGGCATGGGAATGGCCATATAGCACTATCAAGTCTGGTAGTACTTTAATTAAATAACGTCTCCAGTAGTGGCTACCATTAACAATTATGTTGCAAAGTGATTTTGTGCACTTGTTAATTAAGATCTGCTTGCAGGAAAAATCCTAATCCATTAGAGGTTGATTTATGCCTTGAAGCAAGGTCAATTCTTCTTTTTTTTTTTCCTTAAATCTGTGCAAAGGTAGAATTTTCTCATTGTGCATATATTAAGTGGCTTGTTTCTCCTTTTTTTTTTAATCCTGTTTAGAATTATGGTATCTGATTAGTGCTTCTCAGCAAACAGCACGTGGCTTGACAGAACATTTCCTAGGTTTTGTAAGTTTTCTTTGTTTCTGGTCCACTGATCTCCCTTGTTCTTGAATAATGAGAATTGGAAATGGAAGTGTCTTATATAGCATTTTCTTACGTATTTTAACCCAGTTTCTCTTTTATACATATATTTACACATATAAATGTATATAAAATATATATATAGAAAGGTCCCAGTGTCTACAGCTCTTCACTGGTGATCCTAATGTAGTCATCAATTTGCTGATAAGGAGGAATCTTATGTAGTTTAATAAAAAAGTTGTAAAGCTTAGTCATCCCTGAAGTTGCAAAAATAACTGAACACCGTAGTTGACACCTACAAGAGGTTGGTTAGCTCTGTGTCTTTAATTGCTTAAACCATACTGTGATGAAGAAAACAGAAAGCCTTTCTCTTGCTGTGTTTTCCAGTAAGATGTTTTTGGAATTCCTCAGCAGTGCTTTCTGGCCCTTAGGGATGTCCAGTCATGTATAATGTGCTATAGCGGAGCTAGCTACTAAACTAACCCTGATAATCCAGGCCCTTAGAGACTGCCACTGTGCTAGTGAGGCATGAATTAATTCCCTATCAGGCTCAGCTTCCACAAATGCTGCCAAGGTAAAAATCACATCCAATTACCAGAACTGTATGAGTACAAAAGCTGAAGAGCAAAAAAATACTTTTAAAGATGGAACCTTAGTAAACTGAAGAAAATTCTGGATGTATCTAAACCTTGCCTGAATTTACTATAGCCTACTTATGATACTACATTACTTAGAGCTGGTTGGCCAATTTCTCGCTATCAAGCCTGTTATTTTCTTGTTGATTTAACAGTAGAAGCTTGTGATTTTTGTTGCTCCAGGCTCTCATTTGACTGGGCATTTGCACAAGTGTGGCAGATCCATCTTATGGGACTACAGATGGGATTTCTTCAAAGTGGAAGAACATGAAGTAGGATGACTTAATACTAGCAGTATGTGCTCGGGGAAAATACACTTCAGTTGTGAGACTCGAAAGTAGTTTTTCAAGTAGTTTCTGCTTGCAAGGTTTTGTGCCTGAGAACATGGGTCCAAACAGTCCAAGACCTCACTGGAACAGTTTTGCAGGTCAGGTTATACTAGAATGAAGAGTGGCTGCCCAGCACCCATTACCCACTGGTAATTCTAATATTCTGTGTGTTTTGCAACTGTGAAATACTGCAAGATCCTGATAAGAAGTTGATGCAAAATGGAAAAATTCCTGTCAGTGATCATAATGCACGCAGGATCAATGCATTGGACTGAGATTCTGATTTTCTGAATCTGGATTGAGATTCAGATTTTCCTGCAAAGGTTTGAAGTATAGGCATTGCACAGCTAAACTGTCTGCTGTAACAGTTCTTTGGTTGAATGAGTTGAAGGCCACCAGAGATTATAATATCACCTAGTCATAACTCCAGATATATGCAAACCATAAAAATTTACGCAGTTCTCTGTCGTAAGCCCAGTAAATTGGAAGGGCCTGTGCTAAAAACGGTGGGCACAGAAAAAAAGTAGAGAATGAAAAAAAAAGTAAAACTATTTCCTAAAGGATAAGATCCTTTGAATTGGGCTAATTTCAGCCCTAAGAGAGTAATACGGGTGTAGAAAGCTGAGCAGGAATTTATGATTTAAAGTGCCTGTTGAAGAGGAGGGCAAAATTTGTTCAACCTCTGAACACTGTGAGAAAGCATCAGTTTCCCTGACAGACAGGAAAATACCCATTTCTGAAGAGTTAACATTGTATATCCTTCAGGGAGTGCAGTCACAGCTGGTGGGGGGCTTTGCAGAAATAAAAAGCCTCTGGCAACTTTCTGCTCTGCAGGCTGCAATGTTCTTCAGAGCAGGGCAGGCTTGAAAAAAACTTATGAAAATGTAACAGCTGGTTTGCAAAGGCAGATAAAGTTGTTGTTCAGAAAGGGAGCTGCTATTTTCTGTCCAGCTTCTCCAGCTGCTAGTTTATCATTCAGGTTCACTACTTCTCACGTAAAGATACTGTATTCTCTGAAGGTTTGTGGGTTTTGTTTTGGGGTTTTTTTTCTGCTTTAGCTCTCCAAAGTTCAAGTTGCTCTTCTGGAACTTTCATTTAACCTTTAAGAAAGAAGCTGAAGTCTCTCTCTGTGACCTTGAAGGATGGGGGCAGAGAGAGTAAGAAATATCACTGTGTCTCACTAAAGACACCTTTAGAAATACCTAACAAGGCATTTAATCTAAAGTGGGAGAAAAGGACACAATGTAAGTGACAGGATCTGTAGCGGGGCAAAAAAAATGTCTTGCCACAGTGACTAAAAGTCACATCTAGGACAGCGGATGACAGACGTGTGAGCTGGAAGAGTAGTGTCTCTTTTGTCATGTGGATTTGTTCCCGAAAAAGATGCCAAAGAAATGAAGATATGAGCAATACAGGTATGGAAGAGAATAGAAACCAGTTCACATGGCAAGATGATTTTTCATAATAGATGTAAAGGTTATCAGTCCTCAGATTTCAGGTGATAAGGCTAAGAGCAAATGCTATTTTTCTTCTCGCTTCTTTTTCCCTGCCTCTCCTTTTCTGTTGGTCATTCAGTGCAGTGGCACAAATAGGGAACATTGCATCCATGTTTGGAACATCTGCATCACTACTGGAGGCAGAATACTGATTGTGATGCAGACCGTTTGTCGCTCTAATGCAGGAAAGTAATTAAGTGTTTCTGAGATTTTTGAGTTTTCTCTAGTGCCCAGCCTCTGCATCTGAACAGTAATTCCTATAGTACTTGGTGGGAGAGAGAACTGTCCATAAATCATCAATCTTTAGCGTGATTAATCTGACAGTAACCTTAAAACAGGCCTTATGCATTCTGAATTGGAGCAGCTGATGATACTTTTTGGCGAAGTTATTTAGAAATCAGGAAGTACAGTCCTGATTTTACAGGTGAGGAACTGAGGTACAAACAACAGAGTGTGATTTTTGCAGTGTCAGAGGGAAAATCTGTAGCTGAGCAGAATGCTATCTTTAGGTTCAAGTCGTTGAGCTCTACCCATTAAGGTCATGCTGGTCAGCTGCCTGGGAAAGCTGTGTTCCCCAGCAGCTGGAGGGCCTATGAGTTCACTTGCCCTGTCAAAAGCTATAGTTCTCTCACCAAAATCTTCCTCTCTACCTGTCATGTTGCCATTTGGCTCAGTCAGGATGGAGGTGATGAAATCAGCTTCTTTTAGTCAGTTTGGCACGAATCCATTGATGATGCTCCCATGTTGTATCATCCCTCAACAGGCTACAGAGTGGGTGGGATCATAGGATAATTTAAGTTGGTAGGGACCTTGGGGGTCAGATATGGTTAAGTAAAAATCCATTGCATCTGTCGTGTACCTTCTGACAATGACTGCACAATGTTTTTGTTTTCATATCTGCTCTCTATTTCAGTTTCAGCAAAAGTTACCTGCTTCTGTCATAAATACACTGCACCTCTTTGTAGATCTCTGAGTTAGGAAGGTTACCGTAGCAACCACTGCGATTAATTAAAGTACTCGGGCATGGTAAGTTTATAGATGCAGAAAACATTTTCATGTATAAATAGTGCAGTCTGCTTATGCTCAAAGGATTTGCCTCTTTCCTCTTTTATCTTCCACTCTCAGCTGAGAAATTGGGCTTTTTTTTCTTTTGGGGATTGATAAATCATTGTGTTGTTCCCCATAAACTGTGTAAGTACATCTTTGCAGTTAATGTCTGCTGAAGACCTAATGAAAGTTAAGTGAGAAGCATAGCATTGTGCTCTTCATGGGAGTGAGTGTTTTCAGGGCTGTGAGGCAAGCAAACTGGGCCAGTGTCGATGCATATCTTCTCTTACCCTCTGATAACATAACATAATCGTACTGCTTATTCTTCTGTCTTACCAGGTCTGCAGTTCCACTCGAACAAAATAAGTCACTAGGCAGCCTCTTGTCAGCCTGTTCCCTGCTCGGCCACAAGCTAAATGGGTGGCCTTGGACAAGGCAATTGTAATCGTACTGTGATCCTAGCTAGCTGTGCTCTTGTCAGTGTGGAACAAGTGACAGCAGAGCCATCAGTCCCTTGATAATGGACTGATTGCCTCTAAAGACAAGAAGCTGGTGTTGTAGAAGTTCTGCATTTTTTTATGGGCTGGAAGTTTCATTTTCTAAGATTTAAGAGAAAAAGAAATGGAGAGGGGCATTCTAATAAACAAGGCCTGCTAGCGAGTCATCTCTTCTGATCTCTGTTTTTTGGAGGGAGGGGTACTTTTCCTTCTGTTTACTTTTCTACTGGAAGTGGTTACTTTTTGTCAGCTATAAGCATTAGGCAGAATGCAGTGTGTATGCAGTGTGGTAAGTGAATACACCAGAAAGTGTGGGCAAGGTGAAGGTGATGCTTCCAAGGAGAGTCACCGGTCAGACATGGAGAGCTGCAGGTTTCACGTGTGATAAGGAAAGGAAATTGAGAGGTGAGAAAATACAAGGCTTTTTTTCTGGAGCTTGTTGAGTTGCTTGTTCTTGTACAAGGATTTTTCTGTATTCTTGCTCTCAGGTCTGTCAACAGGAGAGCTGATGATTGCCTTGCTCTTTAGAATTATGTTGTTAATAATTATTAGTGTCCCCCCATTCCCAACAAAATTTGCATATCATCACTGTTTGTACAGAAGCACCACTTCTATTTAATGCCGGATCAGATTCTTTACTGCCCAACAACTTATGCTGTTGTAGACAGCTGGACAGTTTTAGATGTAAGTCACTGCCTAATGAGAAGGGGCTTGAGTCTTTTTTTATTTTCACTCTGCATTACTGTCAAAGTTTAAAAGGTTCCAGGCGTCAGGGAATTAATTCTCTGCTGCTGTGTTTTTTTTATGTAAAGGGGCATCTGAAATCTGAAGGCAGTAGCACTGATAATGGAAGTAATGTAAGCACATGACCTTGTCTGGGAAAATACCCTGCTTTTAGGTATTTATTATGTACTCTGTTTTACAAAGGAGGAAAATTTTATACAGCAAGACAAGGCATTTCCCCTGTAACTTGCACTTAGAGCTGAAAATGAAACATGTGAGTCTTAGTAGTATCCTTCTCAAAGCACTGAAATCAGACTCTGTTTATTTCCCTTTCAGTGACAATATTGTTCCTCTCGTTTTTTACTCTGAAGGACAATCATTGGCTCTGTTGGGCTGAAGAGAAACTTTCCTGTGCATGTTATTTGTGGTCTGATACGTGTTTTCCTTTGCACTAGCAGCTGAGAGATTTTTTGGGAACTTTCTTATACCTTCTTTGAAGTACTTGGAACCAGTCAACATGAGAGACAAGATGGATAGTAAACAAGTTATAGCAGGGAATTGGTCTATATTTCAGTTACTAAGATGAATCTGTATTATCTGGCTGAGATAGAGGAACCCTATAGGTGAAGGATGGTATAACTGAGAGCCCCACAGAACATTTTAATACAGTATTTTAATCAAATCTGCCTGGTTAATAGAATTGCCTTTGTCAACTGTTTGCAAAATCAAAGGAACAAAGTCAGAATTGCTACTGAAAGGTTGAGCTTTGTGCAGTCAACATTGAAATTATATTCAAACACTGTCAAATTCCACTTTCTCTCTTTGCTCCTCTAAGTTTGTTCATCAGAGTCATTATCAAAGCACCAAGCATAAATAAGCTCCTTAGTAAAGTCCTTTCAGAATCTAATGTAACAAATTGTTCAGTATCACATAAACAGATGCTCATTTGCAGACTGAAAGCTTCCCCAGCGAGGATGAGAGGTGGTGGCAGCTGCAAATGTAGATGGAAGGGTGTTAGGAATCCCAGGCAAAGGCGCAATCCTTCCTTAGTTGGGGTGGCCCCACCCAACTGGCACATAAAAATTGTGCAGGGTGTGCAGTCTCAAAACCAGAGCCTGCAGTAGCGGTTAAATGAAAACTATCAGTCTGCAGCTGTAGCCAGTAATAAGCTATCAGCATCAGCACTTCATGTAAAAGGTCAAAACATGTAAGAACATGCAATGCAGCAACTATTTCCATTGCTTTTCTTGCTATTGTTGTATGGCAAAGAACTGTGTGCAGAACCTCGATGACGTAATGATAGAATGATGGATCGCTCTTAAATACTGGGGCATTTTGTAGTTTTACGGTGTAGTAAAACTCTCTCTAGGCATGACAAGCACAGACTGATAAGGGATAGTTTTATCTGTATCTCATTAAAGGATAAGTGCCATGTTGGACAGGCATAATAGAAGAAAATAATCTCAAAGAAGACAGAAGAGCTCCAGAAGCAAGAGGAGAATAAGAGATAGATGTTAGTTAATGGCAGAGGAATAGATTTAGACTGGTCAAATATCTAATAGAGGGATGATTTTTGAGTGTGTTTTGTGTTTCTTCAAATTATTTGTCACTTACTCGTTTATGCTGGAATCTTTAGGTATGACTTGGATGAAGTTGTTAGGGTTGTCCCTAGTAGTGGCAATTTCTAGTTGTCCTATTAGAAATTCCTGAATTAAAGCTGCTGCCATATATGTGACTTGTTCTTAGTGTAATTTTTTGCATGACTGTCCCTGCGTTTTCATATATTGGAAAAGTGCATATTTCACTTTCTCAGCACTATTCCATTTCTTCCTATTATTTAGTCATTTTATCATCAGGTAGTCAAATGCACCGGGGATTTCTAAATGGTGTGTAAAATGAACATCTGTCCATTGTCAGGATTGGCACATCTGGATCCATTAATTTTTCATTATTTTCCAGTGTTGGAGGTCAGATGTTCACAATGTGCTAATGTACAAGAGTTTCACTGGGCGATTTAATGTCTCTGAAGCAGCTAATTCTACTTACAAAAGTGTTTAAAAAACCCAAACTGTGAGAGCTTGCTATAAAGGTTTAGTTTACTAATTATCTTATTTTTTAAAAATCAAGAATCCTGCAGAACTTTTCCAAATAGCAACTTGTTTATGATATATAACAGTTTTGGCAACTGGATTCTTTTTAATTATTATCTCTACTGGTTCACAGGCAGCCATGCTGAGGCTTGCTGTACCAGCCTTCTCTGCACCTCCTTCCTGTTTTAAGTGGAGGGAATCACTTGCTTATTAGCATTAAGACTAATTTGGAAGTGGAATAGCAAGGTTAAGTATATTAAATGTGCAAACCTAGTAGCCTGTAAGGTTAACTCTTTCTTTCTCTCTTCGTCAACTGCGCTTAACAGTTGTTACCTTTATTTGGTAACAACTGGTAGGTGCCCTGATACCATAATTACAGGGATGGGGTGGAGTTCTCTCAAGGTAGAATTATGCTCATGTAATAACCAATGATCAATAAACCTTGTAGTTATGCACCTCACTTCTCCATTTCAGTGGTTTGATTTAAGGAGCCTTCCAATATCACAAGAATTAGCATTCATCACAGCAGTCTTTATAATTCCCTGCCATGGTCATGGTGCTGTATTCTGGAGTTGTTAAAGGGTGGATTGGTCTCTCCTGGTGCACATATGCAAAGACACACAAAGCATCAGAGTGCTTCACTGAATTGAATTGTTGAATTTCAGTGGTGTACCTTGCTGAAAAAAAGAAATTAAGGAAGAAAAAAAAAAGTTCATGTTAACTTTCTTGGCATTTGCTACACGTTCAGGAGCATTGCCTCAGGCTGGCCTCAGTGTCTGGACTATGAATAGGAAGATAGACTCTGCAAAGTTGAACATGTTCCTAGATTCTTTATTTTGCCTAGAAGAAAATACAAGGACAGGGAAGGAGCAAAGGTAGAAGAGACCTGCTTGACTCTCTGTAGGACAGTGGGCAAAATTTTTACCCCAATTTAATGGGGTTGTGTGTGTGTAGGATCTCTAAAATACAGAGGAAATCCTTTATGTGTTCACTTCCAGGTGCTACCTCCTTTAGCATTGTAGTCAGCTCAGTCAACTGTGAATGTTTTTTTTCTGATTTTCTTCTCCCAATTTAAGGCCGAAAGGATTGATCTAGGACTGACTGGGGGCAGGATTTAGATTGGGGCGCTTCATACCCAAATCAGGGATGCCTGATTTAGCATCTAAAAGCAGGTCTTACTTTCATATGTTAGGTACTGGTGGCATACTGCATTACTTTGGCTCATACTTGTCAAAATACAAACTGCTATTTCCAACTCTGTTATGCATAGTTGCTTTGGCTAACAGCAATGTATGATTATCTGCAGGTCCACTCCATACTGAAACCAGAGCAAAAATACTTTGCCATTAGAGGCAGTGTTTCTAGGGGAGTATTTTTACCATATCTGGCTAAGGGCCTAGAGGTTGAATCGGAGATTTGGCCCCCTACAGCTGTTAATCTAGTACTTGACATCTAATGACAGGCTTAGTCCTGTGTCAGAGAAATGTCGTCTTGGCAAATTCTCTGGGCCTGTCTCCATTTCCCCTTTATGCTAACCTCTCTGCCAGATGTCAGCCTAATGCAGCAAAAACAATCCCTGCTGGTGAGACTTGAAGTGATAAACGTTTCTAAGAGCAGAAATGGTGCTTTCCTGTGCTTGTGTATAAACAGGGGCACCATTTCTTGTTCTAGGTCCCAGAGATTTTCTTTGTTCTTTGACATTTGAAGTGGTTAGAAATTGCTCTCCTGCCTTCTGCCCCACACCTCAGTCCAACTTTTGGTTGCAAGTCTAACATAATGGCTATTCTTAGTGTATTTCTTAGTAGCTGTAAGGGGCAGAATTTAGGAAATGAGAGAGCAAGTGCACTGGCATTAAACTTCTGATCTCTGCAAAGGCTTGGAAACAACAGCCATTTGGAAAAATGAAGAGGCTGTGCATTGCTGACTGTGTTCAGGTTTCAGTTTGTGAACGGCAGGAGGAAGTTTGCTTATCACAAATGTTCAGTTCACACCAGATTTGTGTTATTTCTGCTGGGAAATCTAAGAGGTGAACTGAGACAGTGTTTCCACAGTGTAGCAACGTGATGAGACTAAATGGCAGAACACTTGCACTGTTGAATACTTAAATCACAGAATCACTAGGTTGGAAAGGACCTTCAAGATCATCAAGTCCAACCATTAATCCGGCGCCACCATGTCCCCTAAACCATGTCCTGAAATGTGTGTCAACTACTTGTTACTTTGGGAAAAGGGGGGCGGGGTAAGCCCTCAACATGTTTTATATTGCTTTTTGTCATGACTGTTGAAACAAGCTAATCAGTGGGCAGCACACAGGAACCCAGAGCAAAAAGAGGATTTGGTCAGGGGCTCTTTGTAGGATTATTTGCCTGTTAGTCACTAGCTAAAATCTTGTCCATCTGCTGATGTATATAACCTGTAACAGGTGATTAGTGGCTTGCAGTAAATTTATTTGTGGGAAATGGGCCTCGATGCACTTTTCTTTGAACAGATCTGTCCATTTCATTGATAGTCACTGCAACAAGGCTGTCATTCAGTCATGAGTTTATTGCCTTTTCTTTAACTTGACCCAAGTCCATCTCCCCCACGATCAGGAGTTTAGCACATGCTACTTAAGTTATTCCAAATTTCTCTGCCAGTCCTTGGCTGTCCTTTCTGGGTTCTCTCAACGCATAACCCTCTCAATGACAGATTAAAAGTGTATTATAGGGTTCTCATTTTCTTACATTTAAGATGTAGCCTATGGACTTGAGCTGAAAGTCATGTCTTTGAGTAAAGCCACTTTTCTATTTGGCAGTGATTTTAATAACCACTGAATGAATTTGTTACAATAAAAAATTTAAATAAACTTTACACATTTTAAACTTTACACATTTAAAGTCAAAAAGGAAAATACAGCAAACTTTGAGACTATGACATCTGCTCAACAGTTGCTAGTTGTCTTCATAGGTGACTTGAGGGAATTCTGTTTGATTTGTCGTGGCATCCACAATACGTTTTACAGTGCCAAAGGTCCTTGCAAATACGGACCCAAAGTGTGCATGGATGTGCTCAAATGTACTTGCAGGGAGAGGAGAATTCAGGTTTAAACAATAATCTGCAACTACCTTAAAGACAACAGCAGAAATAAACAGATGCAATTTGTTACTCTTGCGCTGCTGACAAGATAACCGTGGAATGCTGTGGGCAAAGACAGCAGTGAGCTCACTTCTGCCAGCTGTTCTGTGTCTTGAGGGAATGTGTTGATTCACTGAGTTGACTAAGCTGAAGCCATTTTACAGCAAATATGATTCTTTCCTCAGATCCAGGCACTTAGTGACCACATTTGGGGGTTATGTTCTTGGTGTTGTGCTCGTACTGTAGCATCGTAGCACTTTCCTGTGCAGGGAAATAACTCTGCATCTTCACCCACAGCAATACCCTGGGTTTGTTCTGTGTGTTCAGCCACTGTATAATTTAGAAATGAAGATGACAGAAGAGCTCTGAGCAGCAGTGGCATTTGGAGGATGCTGACATGCAAATAGGAGATGCTGGAACATGAGAACCCTGACAAATTGTGATTGAAAGAACATTTTTAACACATGGCTAATTGGCATTTATACAAGAAGGGACAGGGCTTGATGTCTCAGG
Organism: Phaethon lepturus; assembly: GCF_000687285.1. Lineage (NCBI taxonomy): Eukaryota > Metazoa > Chordata > Aves > Phaethontiformes > Phaethontidae > Phaethon > Phaethon lepturus. Next base: position 52,439 of record NW_010525785.1, on the reverse strand, counting down.
TTCTAGGTGCTGGGTCCATCGCACAGAGTAATGTGTGTAGTATATTCACTTAGATGTCCAGATCAATCAACCAGAAGAAAGGTAATAATCTGTAACCTCTGCTGTCTACTTCAGGGTTCTTTATATTAGTACTCTTTTCCTGTCTTCCCTCTGTGATCTGTCTACTGCTAGTCCTAGTAGCTCAGCATGAGTGTGATACTCCTTCTTGAAATTCCTCCAAGTCAGAGGAAAAAGATCTACTCATATATAGATGTCGTTGTGAGGATTATTTCCTTAGCTAAACTTAGATTTCCTAATTTTAAAATCCTGTAGTTTCGTAGAGGTTAGGCTTTAACACTAGAGATGATTGACTACGTGTAGTCTTACTGCAGTGAAAGTAATTCACGCTAAGTACTCTGTTTAAAAAAAGGGGTGCGGGAGAGGGTGTGACCTCCAAAAGGAGGTAGACTAGTATGCAGTTTAGAAGAATTATTTTGTATGTGTCTGAGGGGGGAAGCATACAGGTAGGCATCTGACTTTGAATCACTGATAACTTTGAAGGACTGTACTATTGATTGTAGATTGAAATGCTTTTCTTTGTGTGTAGTATACTATTAAATAATATGCACGCTAATTATAGTAAATATGATGGTGCGAACACGTAGACATTGTTAAACTTAATGACCCAAGTCATTACCATTTAACATAATTTTTTAAGTTCACTGAGTTGAATTAATTGCAATATTGGAAAATGCTGAGTGCATTGGTTCCAGAGGTCTTGCGGCAGAGTTTTAACTGGGACTGAAATGATGAAACAGCACCTGCTGAGAACCCTGGGATTTGCCAGGAGGTTATCTGATTTTTTTCTGCATCTTTTGTAGTTTGCAACTACACCATGTAATTAAGAGATCTTCTAAAAATTGTGAGAAGTGAGAGACTTCGTATTTTTTTGCCCTAAATTTAATGTTTAGTTTTTTGGTGTTCGGATATTTTTTTCTTTTTTTTTCTAGAGGAGCATACATACTTCTCCCCCACCCCGAACTGTGTGGTTTTTTCTTTGTTTTTGCAAAGGGATGGGACTGAGGAGAGGGGGGTTCTGTTGCTACTTATAACAGGTACTTCCTGTGTGACCTTTGGCAAATCATTCTAATATCTTCCTCTTTGAGATCACTGTCTGTAAAGGCATATGTAGTAACTAGCTGTCTAAAATATTTAAATGACTCTTGATATGACCTACTCTGAGCAACAGTGAATGCCTTGTACCATTTAAAGTATTTACCTTGGAAGCTCATCTGTGATGCTCCTGTTTTGCAGAGCTAATGAAAAGCCATGTAACTTGCTTAGGAGTTAATAAAACAACTGTAAGACAAAAGGGAGCAAGGACATGAAAATAGATTATCCAGGTCTCCAATTAGCACTTTAACTGTTGGATCGTTCATCTGGTGGTCCTACTTTCCAGGTTAGCAAAGTTCAGTTAGATAATATTTGTGATGCGCTTATTATAAGGTGTAATAGAAGTTCAAAGATAGGCAGTATACTTAATATGCCAGCAGACAGAACTATGTGCAGCCCTGTGCTCATAAATTGTGCCCAGAATTCACAAGAAGCCCCTATAGTAATTTAACTAATGTTTTGCATGGATAGTGCACCAAAGACACAAAGGGTACTGTACATCTTTCTTAATCTTAGAAGAAAATGGTGAGAAAAGATCCTAGTGTAGTTAATAATGCTAATGTAATTTCTTGCCATGGTGCTCTGGTATTCAAGCTCAGTAATCAGAGGACCAGCTTCCTCTACAGGAAGACTGAAGACTTGGAGTGCAACTCAGATTTCTCTTCTTGGTGCAATCTTTTTCCCTGAGATGAGCTACTTACGAAATAATGCTGGGCTGTGCAATTTATTTATATTCTTTCAGTGAAATCCGAACTTCACCATGATCAGGACTTTGAAGTGTCAATTTGCTTCTCACCATAAAAGCTCAGGGATTCACAGTTCCTCTGGAAATGAAATTTTATGCATGAGTAATTGAGGGGTGGAAAGTGCCCCTGTTTGTTTATCCACCTGAAAGGAAACTTCTGGTCCGGGATGAAAAGTTACAATGTATGATTTAAAACAGAAGGGAAGAAAAAAATTAGTCTGTTTACGTTCATCTAGATTTCAGAAAGTCAACGATGACAGGTTCGGTACAATAAGTAGCTTAACCCTCTCCCCAAACCTGAAGTTTTTTATGGAGGAAAGTACTACATACTAATCAATATGTTGAATATAGTTTTATTTCTTGCACGAAGTTCAACATGAGTATTGTAAGAAAATTTGGAGTATTAAAAGGTCTATGTTTCATCAACGTCCTTGGTTAATTGCTGCAAGTGTTTGGTGTGGAGATTTTTGTGGTGTGGGTTTTTTTGGTTTTGTTTTTTTTTTTTAACCCTCTTGAATGAAACATTGGAATTATACCTGTAGGAATATCATACGCTTTAGGTTTTGAATGTTAATGGTGTTTTGTCTGCAGGAAAAATTTGAGTATGAGCAGAAGATAGTATTGTTTTGAGGTCAAGATCGTCTATGCTCCTAGGAACTGCAAAGAGCTCAGGAGCTGCTAAAAGCAGACAACGAAAAATAGACCCTTTTTCCTGTCCCTAATAAGTGATGTTTTGCATGTCCTTAGTGTGCAAAGCTTTTCCAATGAATGTTGCTCTCACTGTGTCCCATACCTCAGAGAGAAGTAGGTAAGAAGAGGAAAACAGACAAGAACTAGGACTTAGGAGACAACCATATTGGTCCTCTATTATGGATTTCTTGGTGTGCTCTTAGCAAGTCCACATCATACCGCTGATTCACGTCTCCCTCAATTTAAATGGGCACAAGAAAGCTTGTTTTCTCTCCTCTCTGGATTCAGCATTGTTTTCGGCCCTGAGGTGGAATGCGGAGGGTGGCAATTTACACTGAGACTGAACATCCTTCCCACTCACGACACAGGGAGGCAATGCTGTTTGTGTGGACCTTGTTGCAGAATTGGTCCTTTGCTTTCAAGCTCTTTGGAAAAGAATGGTATGTTATTAAATACAGAAGCCGTCTCACTGACCTTTAGGGCCTATAGTAATATAAACATTGTTCTTTGAAAGGACCAGTTATGCAACCTTAAGCAAGAAACAAGTGCTCTTCAAAAGAAAGAAAAGAAAAAAAGAAAAGAAAAAGAAAAAAGTGGAGCACAGGCTGGGGAGAGATAGAATTAAAAAAGGCAACTATAAATATAGTGTGAAGAGATTTTGACTTTTCTGACATAAAGTAGATTGGAATTAGAGCAGTAATTAGAAATTACTTGCCCGCCATTCTTCATTTGATTTATGAATTTTTCTACTTGCTGACGAGGAAGCACCTGTGGTCTGGGTGCGAAGCACCTGGAATCTTTTCTCCCTAGTTCTATGGCATTTTGTCTTGAATTGGGTCGTTGACACTCAACTCTTTTTTAAAGGTGACAGTGGGCAGAAAATTCTCACCCCTGCTGTCTTTAGTTCCTGCAGGTGAACACACTGATATACAAAGCTTTCCAAATGGCTACCAAGCCATCTGGCATGTCTGTAGTAGATAAGACCTAATACAAGGACAAGTCTGTATTCTTGACAGAATTGCATTAAAGTATGACTTTAAGTAAAAAAAAAGACATTTAAATTGGTAACAATATCCCTATCTTTCTCTAATCCCACTTAACTACAAAGGACCACAAGTAATTGATCATTTGGATTTAGGTTCTTGATAGCATTTTAATGTAAATTAGCAATTGCCCCTACAATCATGAGATAAGATGTCTAGGAACAGAGTAATATCAGATTAATTTGTAGTTTATGTATCTTCCCTGGATGTGGCACACAAATTATAAATACAACTCTAAATGCCCTTAGTGAAACTCCTAGTTGTGTAACTGATATGAAATAAGAAGAGGGATCAGTTGATGATCATAAATGTGTCCCAATAAACCAGAAATATACCTAAGAGATGACATTTAAGTAAATGTGTTGCTGAGGCTTGTCCTTGAGGTGTGTGCATATTCTTTGGATATAGCAGAGGTTTTCTTGGAAAAGGAAAATGTCCTGGAGAAATTGAGCCAAGATGTTATTAATGTGAAGAAAAGAGGCAGACCTTTGCTGATGTAGTGCTTTTGATCAGCTAAATGATTTATTTATGTAGTATCACCTGTATGTATAGTGCAATTTGGAAGACAGAACCCTGGGTCTGAGGTGCTTACAGACTTTAGAGCTTCCTGTTGGCCTTTTCCCCTCCTTTTCCTTTTTTAATGTTTTCTCTCTGCAGTAAATTTACCTCCGGAGATAATTTCACCCGTGCTCCCTTGGTCAAGTTTCAGCTACTTAAAATGCTGAAATACTTGAGGCACCAGATAAGAACAGAAACAGCTGTTAAAGTCAGATCTTAAAGAGGATTTACCTGCGCTGCTTCCAGTTTTTAGTCTTGTGCCTCTGTCTGATTCCGAGGCAGAGATGCAGTTTTCTAGCAGTATGGTTAACGGAGGTGTCTGGACAACACAGCAGGCAGCAGCTGATGACTCGGCCAAATCTCCTGGGTGCCCAAACATCTAACTAGTTGCTGTTCAGTTTTCCAAACCAAATTTGGACAGGAGGTCTCCAAAGCACTCAACCTGCCTGATTTAATTTGAAGTCCATTAAAGACCTCAGTTTGGTTCTGAATGTGGAAATTAACATATTTAAACCCTGTTGATTGCCTTTAATTTCTACAGTGATGTATCACTTTAAGCCAGCAGTGTATCTCTTATCTTTGAGGACTCTCTGTTTCAGTAGCCTGTAATATTAACAATTAATGGTCACATTTCTAGGATGCGTTTACTCCAATTTTAATAAAAGGCCTCAAAGGAAGGGTCAGTGAACTGTAAGAAATCAATCTTTCATAAGCAGTCTTTGGTTCTCACTGAAATATTTATGAATGATAAAGCTATCTTGACAAGGCAAAGTTCAGCACCGAGGCCATTTGTGACAACATGACAAGGTTTCATAACAGACAATGTGTATAATTACAGCAAGAGCGTGGAGTAGAAAGCAGAAGGAGATGTGTCTGTTTCATTACATAAGTCTTCAAGGAGGAATAATCTGATGTGACTGCCTAATGCAAGAGGCTGTTCTTAAGTCTAATAAAGGCTTCCCAGTGAATATAACTATAAGAAAGTGAATAAAAGCTGTTCGTTTAAACTTTCCTCTAGTATTTCGTAGCCTGATGGATGAGCAGAAAAGTTCTGAAGTAATAAATGCATTTAACCTAATTTTAAGCTTTGCATGAAAGGAGGGATGTCTAGTTATTCTTTTGTGTATATGTATATGACATGAGGTAAAATAACTCTCTTGGCTTGTTAAAACTTTGTGATGTAGGACCATGTTCCCTCTTTCAGAATAAAGTTGTTCAAGTCACTCACATGTTCTGTAGCTGAACTGGGATTAGAAATAAATGTATTTTGAGTCCCAGTTCCCATGAATTTTCTTCATGTGGCTCTTAACGGATTTGTCCAGCTGTGTAAATGTGCATAATGAGATAGGCCAACAATTCTTCCCATTCCAGCCCACAGCCACTTAGGCTGCGAAGCATGACATTAAATGTATTTTTTCTTGTAAAAAGAAATAAAAATATGGTTAATAGTTTTAAAATCTCCTCTCAATTTAAAAATGTTTTTTCATCTACTGAGTTCCACAGACTAAGACAAATTGTATAAGGTTTTCAGCTTAAACATTGGAAAATGTTTGCAAGGCATGTAAATATGTGAAATTTGGCTGCACTTAACCACTTACTGGGAAAACCAATATGATTCTGTAGTATGATTACTGTACTTTGAGCTTCCTGAAAACTTCTTTTCTTATTTGACATTTTACACTGGGTTCTCTTCATTTTCCTGTGAAATTCTGTTTGTTCTGGGCTGTTAGACTGTCAGAATAGCCATCTCTCAGCTCTAGAATTTTCCCTGCTTGTACTTGCAGCAGGGGTTAAGAGGTCTGGCTGTCATCAGGGTGGCACTCTTGGAGGTCAGGGAAAAAAGGAAAGTTTGAGAAAGACATACAGTATATGTATATATCTCGAGTTGCCTCAGTTGTGATCTTAAGTGTTGTTATGAGCAGATCGATGGCCAGAGTGTTTGCATTACCTACCGCAACTATTCTTGTGCATTAATGTTCATTTGTGATGGGATTTTACATCTGATTTAACATTTAATTTATGGGTAAAATTCCTGGGAAAGTGCTTGTCATTTTTAAAAAAATGCAGTCTCATGCCTTTGTGAACTCATTCAGTAGATGGTATGTCTTGAAGTAGGAGGTTGTTTTTTTCCTCTTTATTAGGCAATCACATGAAACGATACTGTGAATATACTTTACTGATCGTTATTTAGATATTACTATTTCTGTTATAAGGAAGGACATCAGCAGTGTACCTCAGGTATTTAAGGTTATTTGTCAGGGAAGACAGATATTTTGGTAATATAAAGGCAAGTTCCAACCCTATGGTTTGTCTTTAGGTCTATGGTTTGTCTTTAGGTTCACATCTCTTCTACAAGACAGGGCACTGCTTTATTTTTTAACTTCTTTAGAGTGTTGCTATAGAATTTTGCTTTCTATTTTCTAGTTCAATCCTGGCCTTTAACCGTAAGAAAGCCCGTCCCGAACTTCCCCTGCTCCCTTCCTGTACCCTCTACACATCTTCACCTGCTCAGACATTCCCTGCAGCTTTGTTGCTCTCCCTGTTTTCTTCCATTCAGCACTGCACCCAGCCAAACTGATTGTGCCTCTCTTATGAGCGTTGTGGGAAGTGTGGCTTTGATCCAGGTATGAACTATAGTATTATTGATTAGAGCAATTGTCTTGGCAACTAAAAAACTTCACTTAAGTGAGCTTGCTTATCGTGTAGTGTTTTTATTCTAGCGTTTCCCAGATTCATCTGTTCATCATGAGTTAATATGATACGCATTATTTTTACTTTTTTATTTTACCACTTGAGTTTATATAAAGCTAGCATTTCCAGAGCAGCTTTTGCATTACAAAAGTGATGTGTGATTACATTTTGAATTTCTTAAAGGTTTCCCCTACCTTTTATCTGTCCTTTACTCCCTCTCAATATGGTCTTGGAGCCAGAAGATACCACCTAATCTTGCCTTCAGGAAGGACTGTTGCAAGCCATTAAGCTGCAATGGTTTCACAGGCTACCACTTGCAAGCTGACTGACAATAATGAGGCACAATCATGTGTTCCACCAATTAGAAATGCGAGGTGAAAACACATTAGTATAAAGCACCACAAAAGTGGGACTGAACCGTTTATTTTGAATGGAGTCACTTCGTGCTTTGAGGGTCACTGCTCAATAAGACTTCTGTTGAGAAGTTGGTTGGTTGGTATAATGTATATTTTCTGGAGCTAGAATGCAGAAACTATTCTTGCACTCCCTGCTGCTGTAAATTTCAGTATATGTTAGTAAGATTTAAAAATCCTTACTAGTAGGTGGACTCTCCTGCTTTTCCTCTGTCTCTCAAACACCAGCCAGTGAGCATTGGTACAAAACCTGAAAAGGTGTTAGGTCTACAGAATGAAACCCGGTATTTAAGCTTTGGCTTTCTGGCTGCTAAATGAGAGGTGAAGACATAATGATAAATGGTTGTCAGTAGGGAGGAGTGCCTATCTTCAATTGCAAGATCTTACTGTTTGTTACTTACTTGAATGACATTATCCACAAAGGCTGTTGAAATCAATGCATAAAGGAGGGAAGGAGAAAACTAGCTAAATTGCATTATAAAACACAATCTGCATCACAACAGGAATACATTAATTTAGAGTAAAATTAGCGACCTTCTGCTAACAGAATAATGAATATTAAAAAAAGAATATCATATTAAAAAAAGAATAAAGAAAGGAGAAGCCCTCATTGTGTTTGTTAATTCACCACCTCACCACTATTTGTAAGAAAAACTAAATGTGAACAAAGCAATAATCTGCCTTGTATTCTTGGAAACTAACACAAATGCTGGTTTTCCATTGCCATAATTTCAGCAGAACCCATCTTAATTACAATGAGAAACACAGAGAATGAAAAGAGCCATTTCAGATTAGACAAAACTATTGCTTCTCTAAGCTTCTTAACATTAGTTCTTTCTGGGGCTTGTTTTGTCCTTTTCTGTCCTTCCCACCTTCATGTGAGGGTGAATATACTGCTAGGGATGTCAGTACTCAGCATTACCTTACATCTGACCTAACTTCACAGGGTCATAATGTAGCAAGAAGGTTTCTCCAAATCTAAGTGTTATTTTAGTCTAACATTATTACTTGATTCATCTTTTTTTTTTTTTTATGGTTGTATGTAGTAGTAGTGCAGAGTTTATCTATAAAGTATTTATCTCATTTTTAAAAAAAGACAATTGTTTCCATTTCCTGATAAGTTCTAGTCAGCATGCCCTCCAAATATCTGTCTAGTATGCTGTCCTTACTGTAGTATTTAACGTAATGATCTGAAGAAGAACCAAATGCTACCATCCTGGCAAAAATGGTAACAATATTTTCTTTGTCTTTTGATGATAGCAAAATGGTAATTTAGGGTAAGTTAGGCATCACAATCCCTGGTCTAGCCAGTTGCAGATGGTGTCGTGTGGTAATGCTGTGCCAATGACAAAATAAGCTTCTGTAAGTTCTCTGTCCATTTTCAGAACAGTGTGCCTGTCTAATGCTCTTGCCATTGCCATGCCCCAAGGCATAATGAAAAAGGCCAGAGTCCGAATGCTGCCCATTTCTGCCAACTACTACAATGAGACAGTATCTCTCCACATTAAGCAAG
>NW_010525785.1:791-43603 GCF_000687285.1 Phaethon lepturus | reverse complement strand
CATTGCGTGCCATCCCTGACACACTGTCATAGGTGTGATTCACGTATGTATTCGTATGTATACACACCACATTACTTAGGAATGTATCAGTTGGGTTGTTCTGCCTTTCATTCTGCCCATCTGAAGGAACCGTGTTCCTTGCTTATCCAGATAGACACTGCCATAATCCTTCTACCACTTGGCTGCATGGCAGTACATTTTTAAAGTGTATTGCTCCCAACTTGTTCGTTCGTATTACTTGTAACGTGATTGATTTCAGTCATTGGGCCAGAAATGCCCTTCCAAATTGTCACTGCTTAAGGGCACTGCTCAGGGAAAATACGGACAGAAATCATCCCTCAAAATAAAAAGGTCAACTAGTATTGAATTAGTTCATTTACAGAACTCTGTGGAATTAGCAGTGTACTTTTAAATTGCTTCTTGGTTGAGGACTTTTGCCTTATTAATCCTAAACAACCTATGAACATCATTAAAGTCTAATATAATAATGAGTGAGACTTCAGAGACCATGCACACACTACTGCAGAAGGCAACAGGCTACTTTGTAATACTGAAATACACAAACAACAGTGGAGTGTCTGTAAAGCAGCAAGCCCTTTGCTGTCTATAATGAGAATGTCCCCCCTACTTTTGCCATGATAGAGACGCAGAGGCTCAAGTTGATAAGTTACCTCCAAATATCCACAGCGCAGATATTTGGTAGTATAATCCAGAGTTCTAAGAGGCAGTTGTAGTAGAAATAGGCTGTGTTAGTGCAGACATGGCCATGCACAACTTCGGGACCACTCTGACCAGTGCAGCGTCATTGGTACATAGGCCCACAGGTTAATAGGATGCAACATACCTTCTCCCAGTGACTCCCTCCTCCTGTCACTCATGCAGTATTTTCTCATCTAGCTTTCTCCTGGCTTCTTGCATTTGCTCCAGTGGATGGATCTTTAGCTATATCATGATCTTCTGACATTCACTATGAGTTATTTTACTATTCCCTTTGTTTCTCACTTCTCTTTCTGAAAGAAAAAAGAAAATATGTTTCAGTTTTGCTCTTATTCATCAGAAGTCTGTCCTTGCTTATGTCTGTGTACTGTATCCTTCAAGCTCTCTCACTGGATAGAGGACTCTAGGTAAACCTACAAATTTTGCAAGCATTGGCGGGTTTAGAATTGCTGCCAGCTTAATATTGCAGTATTATTTTATTTCTTCATGTTGTTTATTAATATATTCCTCCTCTCTCCCTCCAATCCCCTTACCTTCCTCATCTCTTTCAAAGAAGAAAGGTCTGTCTTGGGTGTCTAGATATCACCAGTTCAGCCAAACATTGCACCTAGCTTTGCCCATAGAAAGAGCGAATTAGCTGTGTGATGTTATTATTCTAATCTTTGTCTTCCCTCACACATCTTTGTAGATGCTGTTTGTGTCTCTGACCTAGAGCTGCATGTGTAAATTAGACTGTAAACTCTTCAGCTCTGGGAGCAGGGCTTTTTTTTTTAAAACTGCTCTGAAATATACCTCAGAAAATTTCTGGTGCCGTTATGAATAATAATGAGCATAATGAGGCAATTTCCCTTGTTAGTGATAAAAAGAAAATTCTGAAAGTATTGGGAAGGATAAGAGGGAGTTATTAGCTTCCTCTTGCAACTTATCCACGGTCAGCAGGAGCATTCACTTGGCTTGTTAAGTAGTCAAGGAAGGGCACTGTCTTACTCCATTTCTGTGGCATCAACACAGCCGAGTGGATTGCTTCTCTATATGTCTTCACAGGTAACACCCCTCCCTTTTTTTATTAATGTCAAAAGACATTTTCAGCCCTGCAGGGTCAGACAGCATTACTGTCTGGTCTCATGTTGAGTTATTAATTTAACCAAAAATTTCAATTTCAGATAGCCTGAGGTTGGTCTTCTGCATTGGCAGCCCCCTCATCATTCCAGTGGTGTCCCTAGTAATAACCTTTGCCTGCCTCATTACCTTTTTGCATGCATAATAGCACCATGTACTGTGGGATTACAATAAGCATGGATAAAAATGGTGCATGGTTGTCTAGGGTATTTTATAATGGTTTCTTCACCTGCTCAGAAAAATGACACTGTTCAGCATGTAACTTATTCTTCAAGGAGTATTGGGGGGAAATGTACTTTTTAAAGAGCAACATCCTTTTTTTTTGGTACACATCTGTAATCTCTGTAAACTGTATTCCAGGGGTTTAATGAGGCTGTTATTTGCAAAGATCTTTCTCCCAGTGTATTAGATGGCAGAGAGTATTAAAAAGAAAAAGTAATTAGTGAAGGATAAAATGCAAGGAAAAAAATCACAGCACTTTTTCCTAAGCCAAATTTTAATTGAATTTGTATGCAGCAAAACTGTTAAATTCTTTTTCCCCATGAATGTTAAGTACAGAGGTTTCACCACTATATTAGTTTGATTTTTCACCCATAAATTAGTTTGATCATAACACATCCTTTAAAGAACAACTGTTGCTTCCTCAAAAAGTTTGTAAATCAAGCCTAGGCTTAATGTATTTTTTCTTCCCTTGAATTTTAATATTATTGGTGTTCCCATAAGGCCAGGATCTCCGTTGCTTGTTTCCTACTCAGTCCCAGTTCCCTGAATCTGTCACTTTTGTAGATGGCCATGATAAGCAGAAGATTGTGATAATGAGTAGTAAATAATTGCTAGACGCGGGCAAGCTTCTAAGAAGCAGAACCAAATGTTTCCAGGTAATGAGAAGGCAAATATACCTATATAGATATGAAATGGGGATAAAGAAATTGAGGGTCCTACTTTCAAAACTTTGTCACCTAGAAACAGTATGACATTTCTCAGAAGACCTCAGCTTATAATTAGCACCTTTAAAAAGTCAGATTTTTCCAACAGATGTCTGTGTCCGAACAGCTCCCATTACTCACAAGGGTGATGGTAATTGTTCATATATTTTTCAGTTGTGTGAAATGAAAGAGGAAGACTTGGATGCTGTGCTTTTGGAAGGGATGTAATATGTACCTCATGAGCTGTTAGTGAAAGCTGTATTTTCATACAGCGGGGAAAAGTGAGTGTGACTTTAAGGTATATTTGTATCTTTATAGTTGTAAGTTGCTTCAGGAGCTGCACGTAGCTTTGATGATAGGGTAAAGAAAGGGAGTTCTAGCACTCTAGTTGTGACTGGCTTAATGAGGAAAATGCTTGTGTGGGGAAGGGAATGCTGGGGGAAAAGTGTAAACTGTTTTTTGTTTCTACTGTGGTTTAAGGGAGTGTGACCACTCTGGATGCATCAACAGTAAACTGAAAAGACTGAGCATTTGCAGTTCTTGAAAGAAGTTTGCTGTGGGAGGAAAGGTAAAATCTGAGCAGAGCTGGTCAAGGAAGATAATGCCTGACTGGTCAAGGAAGTAGAGATAACAGGGGGAGGGAAGTAATGGTATGATTGTGAGAATGAAAATGCCATGTTTCCTAGTGGGCTTCTCTTTCTAGGATATCTCCGTCTGCATGAGGGAAGTATGAGAGTCATATGTGTAAAAGATAAGGAGAGCCAGTGCAAGGAAACTGACTGTTCCAGGTATCGTAGATTTGGGAATTGATTTCATCTCCATATTCCCAGGTCTGTAACTCTAGCATAAAACCTGCCTTTTCAAGGTTCTTTCCCAGGTCTGTAACTCTAGCATAAAACCTGCCTTTTCCTCCCACTACGGGAGTTACATAGTTCATGTAATGTATATCCATCTTCATGATTCTTTATAACAGCACATGATTTTTCCATTCATATTTTATTTAAATGATCATTTTCTTTTTATATTTTTACTTCATTACAAGAAGTATGATATAAAATGACTTTTCATTTTTACTTCTCCTTTCAATAATGGGTTTCCTCACTTTTCTAGCAATAGACCCCAATCTTTATGCAAATATTATTCAGAAGTAGTAAAAACAATAGTGAAGACAGGAGAAGCAACAGGCCTGAATCATGCACAAAGGAGAAATGTGTTTAAGTAGAATGGTACTTACTTGATATTTCAAATGTTTATCTTCAACTCATTCAAATATCAAAGAAGCTGAAGTGGTTTCCTTAGTTTTAAAGGTTGGTTCTTCAGTATCAATGGACTGTCAGAGTTGAGCGGCATAGGGTGTCTTCTGCCTATCTATAGCAAAAGTACAGAGGGGTTTGAACTGCTTTTGCCGATAATGTGTTGGATCTCCTCCTTTTCAGTTTGAGGAGAAAAGCAACTGCTTTTTTCTTGCAGAGCATAACAAATAAGAGAGAATCAGATATCTGCCGAGTCCTTTCATTCATATGGCTTAATCTTTACAAAGTCGTATGGCTGGAGTTAAAAAGAAATGAAAATGTGAGGACAAGGTATTGGGGTACGGGTGTGATCCTGGACTCATTCTGCCTTAGCAGTTCTAAATGGCTTTTTTTTTTTTTTTTGAGTGTGGATGTGAGTGACATGTCTGTGTACAATGTAAAAGCCAGCTGCTGAAATAGGAGTTCTAATGCACCAGAACCGGGGGAAAAAGGAGCTGAGTGACACCACACAGAGCAAACACACAGAGCACTTTGGATAAACATGACAAGTGTGGTCAGCAGAGGAAGCTGAACAGCTGGCAGGAAAGTTAGTAATGAACAGTAATAAATTTAGGTGTCTCTGCTTAGGAATTTCTGTGTGTCTGTCTTCAGTTTTTAAGGTCCTTTTCCAGTTTGGCTAAGAATTTTTAACTCCATCTTGCAACCTCCAGCACTGGTACATGGAAGTCTTTGAGGGGACTGTATTATTGAGTTGGAAGTGTGTGAAAGGAAAAATCCACTTAAGGATATTTATTTTTCTTTTTTATTATTTTTATTTTACTCTAGTGTTGATTTAGGCATCTGCACTGGAAACTTGCCATAACCTGACAATCAGTAGTCAGTACTCAGCACTTCAAAGCAGATGCACAGCATGTGTTATAGAAATACTTGGTTTCACTACATTCATTACATTCAAAACTAAACTAGTTGCAAAGACTTGGTTTTCTTACTACTTTAGAGTATGATTCTAGTTCTTGAAATCACCAGAGGCAGCTTGGTGGCGTAGGGAATACTGGATTTAATGCTACCGAAGATATTTACTTTTGCTGTTGTGATGGTAGAGCCCCTCCCAGCCCTGCTGCTTTCACTGGTTTGCTGGAAAGTGATGAATAATCAAATGGGTCATTTCTGCTCAACTGCTGTAATTTATTGTCCCACCGAATCCAGATTTTCTGAATGTTAATGAAAAAAACCCCTATCACACCAGCTCATGCCATTCTATTTTATGACCTTATTAAATCTCACACTTCATTATCATACAGTGACAATTACTGGAGTATAGGACAAAACTCCTTCTGTGCATCAACCGTGGCATGTACACTTTCTCTTGTCACCACTACAGGCTGAATGATTTAGACCAAATGAGCAGTCCTGAGAGATATTTTTACACTCTTGACAGGATTATATAACAAGAGAAAGGCCATTAACAAATATAAAGGAATAAGCAGCAGGGAGAAGGCAGGTGAAGAATGGGGAAGTAGATCTTTAGATCTGTCACTTCATAATAAAATAACCTTCATGTTAAGATTTAATGAGCTGGTTATCCCACTAAAGAGGGAGGAAAATACTGTCATCCTGCATATCTCAGGGTCTTTTTGGCACAAGACATCTCTACTTACTAAGGCAAGACTGGAGGGGTGGGGTGTGTGTGCATGTGCATCCACATATATACCTAATGTACAGTCTCTCCCCTTATTAGTGTGATGTTGCTGCCTCTACAGTCAACCCAGTACAGACATGTCTGTGTCTGCAGGCAGAACAAAACTTATGCTCTCTCTACAGTGATACAGTGAGACTAAAAGACTTCTGTAAATGACAATGTTTTATTTTTATATACTCCTACAAAGGCAGTGTTACTTTTTTCCATCATGGCAATTTCTTAGCTCTTGCACTGATTTCAGTAGCTACTCTTCAGCTACTCTTCTCATTAATTCTGTAGAAAAATTATCCTTGTAGCAGGCATGATTAAGAACGAAGAGCCCTCATTCACAGTGAAGTATGCTTTACTACTAGATGATTCAAAACAAAACACTTTACATATTTCTGCTATAAGGAACTGGACCTTTTAAAGGGCCTGCTTGAAAGCTCATTTTGAACTCTGGATTCATCAGAAGGCATTTTTTTGAGAGCTAATGATTTATTCATATATAAAAGCTATGTGAATAATGTGTTTTGCCTATTATAATACATAACTTACTGCCACGCTATAGAAGCAGTTGTCATGTGGTTCTATCTTCTAAATACAATCACAAAACACTGTCTTAACCATTTTAGTTTTTTCAGCCACCTTGGCCTGCTAAGAAAAAGAGCACGTAGTTTTTAGAGTGTGCCTGGCATAGCAGTGTTGATAAATAATAACTTAATATTACAGTTACAGATCCAACCCCTGAGGTACGAGCCACCGTATGAAGAAGATTGTATGTGCTCTGAAGAGTTAAAATACTAGAGATAATGTCTTTTTTTTTTTCTTTTGGAAGGTAGAGGAGTTGGAAGTATTGCTGTACTCAGTTTAGAGAGAGTAATCTGAGGATCCCGAAATCAGATAACTGATGTCACACACAAACTATAGCACAGAACTACACCCAAGTGTCCTGAGTTCCAGTTGAGTGTGTTAGTGTTGGTTTTCTCTTATTCTTTCTTTTCCAGCAGGTTTTGCTACCTTAAGCAAGGTCATTCTAGTTTTCTAGGCTAGCAGGATAATACCATTCCACCAGGGAATGAAACACTGCACAATTTGGCACTTTGCAGCCACCAGTGACGTATTGGATTCAGTAAAGACATCTTTCAGCAATTCTCCATAAAAGAAAACAGCAGAGAATGCAGCAGTTCAAAGCGCTGAAGATGTGCCATCGGATCGGCCCACTAGGTCCCTCCTCTTTGATCTGTAAGACATTACATGGTGTGCTTTGAAGCAGAGTGGGGAGACTGTAGAGAAGGAGCATTGTTTTCTTTATATTATCGATCACATTTTTTAAAATGGGGTGGAGGAGTCAAGCAACTCATTGTAGCAGATTTCATGCTTCACCATGTAGTATTTTTTCCTTTGAGAGGACGGAGTATCTGGATCAAATGCTAATGAGTATGCTGAATATTTTCAGCATGGCTTTTGGTGTCAGAGTAGGACTTGCCAACGTGATAGTGGTGGGGCTTTGTCTTTTACAAAGCCTATCTAGTTTTCTAACACTTGTGAGAGGTTCTCCCATGCTGGAAAAACAAAATGAAGTATTTCAAGGGCAGATAGTTTTGATGCCACATTAAGTGTGAAGTTGACTGTAACAATTCCTAGCCAGCAGATCTTTTCTTTAGAGGTGAAGCACAGTGACAGGACTTTACAGCCCTCTGACAGCTCCCCTGGGTTTCTGAGAGTGTAGTGCTTCCAAGTGCAATATGAAAGTTTTAATTAAAATGGGTAAAAGTCTATAGTAATATTTTCTTTCCTTCCTGTTGAGGGAAGAAACATAATATTACAGATACTTCATCCATGGGAAATGCTGGGATATCAAGTTGCTGGGTAATGTGATGTCAAACATTGGTACTCTCTGCAAAATGTAGCAACGCATCAGTGATTGGGCTGGCTGAGGGTTGGTTGGTTGGGTTTTTTTACTAACAAAGCTTTCTGTAGGACTTTAGGCATTGACCACTACTTGAGGCTTGAATCTGCTAGTGGCTGCTGCTGTTTAGTAAATAAAGCTGACAGGAGAAAAAGAGCAAACAAACAAAACCAAAACACGGAAAAATATCCTTGGAGCTGTGGTAAATATTGGAATGCTAACTGCAAAGAATCAAACCAGCATCTGACAAGTAGAAGAGAAAAAAAAAATGCAAAAAAGCACAAACCTCCTTCACAGAGGACAGATTGGGATTTATTCAGTTTAGTTTAAATTAGTCTGTGGTGTTTGTAACCAGGAGTAGTTCTCTCCAGTGTTGCCTCCTGTCACAACAGAAGGGCTTGAGGATTTGAGTAAGCAAGCAAATGGCCTTAAAACAAAACAAAAAGTAAACACATGCAGGGAGAGAATTCATTTCAGGATGCTTCACAAAAAGCCTTTAGTCTGTAGGAGGATGTTAAAAGTTACAGGAAATTATGTAAATTTGCAGTTACATTAAACTTCATAATGCTACAGCAGCTTAGTAGAAGGTGAATTTTTGGGACTCAACAGCTACTTTCTTTTTTGACTTTCAAGGTCTCATTTAAGTAATGTCAGTTGTTCAGTTATTGCTGGTATATTTAAACTTGAAGTAGTCTTTTGAAGTGATACTTTGTTAAATGCAATCTTTCAGAATTGTTTGAGAATTGAATCCATTTTACATAATAATTCCTGATATGCTTAAGAATAGGTGAGTTTTGGTCCTTCGTGTTGAAAATATTACCTTATTTTTTTGCATTTTCAGAGTGGCTTCCCTTCCTGTAACATCTTCCCCACTTTTGTCAGTAGCAGAAACGTGGGCATTAGGGTGGTAAAACAAGATTTGACTCCTCGCCTTTGTAACTGGCACTCTGCAGAAGGAAGTAGCGTTTCTTTGTTACACTTTTCCAATTTATGCAACCAAATGAATGTTGTGAAAGGAGGACAGTGGGGTTAAGCAGTAGTTCATAATGGAGTGTGACAGCCTGCTTTGTGGAGCTGGACAAGCAGTTCTTACAAAAACAGGTTTTAGACCAATCCAATAGTGTTGTCTAGGTCCTGTGATCTTCTTTAGGTGGATATTCTGTCTGAAGTATCTGTTCAGTAGTTTCAGAACAAGGAAACTGTTGTATGTACAGTGGCTGTATAAATTCCTCTCTTCTTCTTGGTCTTCCCCATCTGAACTTGAGCTACATGTTTTTGACCAAATGTCCTCAAAGCACATATCTCTGCAGTGAAATAAATGTGAATAAAACTCATTCTAAGCCAGACTGCTTGATTTTGGAGACCAAAATTACTTTAATCAGAATAAATGGGACCCTCACTGTATTAATAAGTTACTAGTTTTTTGCATTACAGTTTAGGTCTCCACCTTTTCTCAGTTTTAGGTTTTATCTTCTTCCAGAAGTGTCACCCAGCTTTCACTATCTTCAAAGACAGATCAATGCTTCATTATATTTGAGCTTGTGAGCTGACATTCTACCTGGGTTCAAAACAGGTATCTATGAACAGCACATGTTTAATAAGCCTTAATTCTTCAAAAATCTCTAAGTATGTACAAGATGAGGGGAATGAGAGTAATTATAATTTTAATTGCATCAGCGAAGTTTTAACTTCACACTCTGGCAAGGGAAGATACTGATTCTAATAGTGGGCTAGGTAGCTGACTGTTTAAAAGAAAAATAATTATTCTCAGTACAGTAACTGAGTACAGTAATATCGAGGTTCTTTGCTAATCTCAGAGTTCACAAAGAAGCTATGACAGGGGAGGGGAGGAAAGGGGATGGGGGAGCAGGGGAGAACTTGCAGTTGCACCATGTCCTAAGTACTCATTTGTGCCCAGGCAAAGGTGTATTTTTTTAAAGATTAAGGGCTCTGCCAGGCTCAGTGCTCCCTTGTGTTTTGTACTGTAGCCCTATACAGAAAAGATGGATAAAATGGAGGAGGAGAAGGTGAGCAGAGGGAAGCTTGTGCAGTCACTCTGCAGCTGAGTACAGAGTTGGGAACAGAAGCTGTGTCTCCAAGTCACTTTAGTAATGGCTATGTTTTAGGCATGCTATAGCAGTGCTATAAATAAAGGGTAAAATAAATGGGGGGCATGTGTTTGTTTTTCAGGGCTAAGGAAAAGGCAGGCAGTTGTTTAACTTTAGCCACACCTCTTGCTGAATTCTCCAGGGGTCATGCTTCATGACGGCATTGACAAGTTACAGTATGGGGCTGTATACTTGTAAGCAACGTGGATTAAAAATGGTGAAACCTGCATTGCAGTTGTTAGGGTTTTGATATTTGTGTATGTCAGAAGACATGTAGTGAGGAGTTTTTATTGAAGTATACTACTGATGCCAGTTTGGCTAGAAAGAGGTGGAACTTCAATATATGGTCAGATCACTGTGTGATAACAGAAGAGGATGGTAGGAGGGGAGCTGGGGCTTCTTACAAAGTGATAATGTGGTTCTCAAATAATCAAACTTTGTGAAGGAAGGAAAGCAATGTAATTTGTCCACCAAGAACAAAGGAGCCATATCTTATTTTAGCAATTTGATAATCGGAGTAAAAAAGGAAATTAATTTTACTAATGCAAAATTTTTGGGTACCGCCTCCATTTCTGATGCACCTGAGTGCAGGGCATTAGATGTGGACTGGGGAGCTAGGCATGCGTGAGGGAATGTGGCACGTCAATAATGAGAATGCCACTCTGCTTCTGTGTTCAACAGAGACCATCATTCTGCTTTGAAATGATCTGACAGCAGCCTCTACTTGCAGTATAATTTCTAAGTGGCTGTTCACTAAATCACAAGGCAATGAACTTCTTACAAAAACATACATTATTTCTCTGCAAACATAATTAATCATGAATAATTTTACAATGAATGTCAAAGGCAGTTAAAATGATGGTCCTATTTATTATAAAGGGTGGCCATCACATTATATCGTGTATGATATCTCAGATGATAACAACTTAAATGTGTGTAATAAAATGTTTGAAGGATATCTTGATTTATAACAGCTTGTCCTGGCATCCCCTGCTATGTATGCATTAGTAATACATTTTATAACATCTCACTGAAGGTGAGTGCCATATTCAGATTCTCATTTTGTCAGGCTGACATATTTGTAGTTGATGGTTAATTGTATGTGTTAATGTGACACAGTGGTAACTGGAGTGTAGATCACCTCCATCCGAAAAGGGCAATGTACTTCAGAAGGCTGAAGGTTCTGTCTCACCTTCTAGTCTTCATTTATCCGAAGATATCATCTGGCTAGGATGGCTGGGGTAGGGATTTTAAGGAGATGCGTATCACTATCCCTGAGACAGTGAAGTAAGGCTGACAGTAGCTAAATTATTAAAAACAACCAACCACCCCAAACCCTGGAGTGTTGCACTGGCTTAACCCAGGGGGCCCATTGTTCATTCCCAGTGACTTCTCCCCATGCCGGCGACAGGCAGGTGACTCTGCGTGTGACGAAGGTGTGCACGGATGATTCTGGTATTCACTTGCCGCCTTCCTTGCCAGGTTGCAATGCATCGGTGATAGCTACTTAGTAATCAGAGGCTTTCGGAGTGCTCTATTTTCTGACAGGGTATTTCTGTTCTTTTAAGTGGGAGCTAAGGTTAGGTGCTCATCTGTATGGGGTGGATTAATCAAGACAATGAGTTCTTATCTGGTGCGTCTCAGTAAAGGGTATTACAAATCAAAAGATTACATTTACATGGTAAATGGAACAGGACTCATAGCTTTGTTTCCAGTGGTAGAGAATTCAAGGTACAACCCCTTATTGAGTAGTGTAGCACTGGAGTTAGAGGGAGTTGTCGGTGTATATACATATGCAGAGAGGTTTTTGCATTTTCCATCTTGCAAGAAGCAGAATAATATACGTTGCTTTTACGGTGCAAAGGACAAAGATGTCCAAGTCCTGGAGTAGGGCTTGTATACATGTTCAGACAAATAAATAAGGGATTTTGGTGAACTACCTTAAATCACATTCTAGGTAGGAAGTAAGTGTCATTCTTTGGATTGCAGTTCAGACTAGAGTGAAAGCCGGATGATATTTTTGAATTGTTTCAATGTCGTCAGTAAAGGGTAAACTTAGTTCTCATCCCATTCCTGTAGATGTTGCAGGTTTTCTGGAAAAAGCTGTCCAGTCACAGTTTTCCAGCATAAAATCCCATACAAGGCTCACTGTATAAAACCAGTGAAGCATCCCAAAGCACCGAGAGCATCTTGTTTTATCACAAAATTAATGTGCCACTCATAACAGTAATCTGTCAGTAAAAGACTCTTTATTCGTAAATAACTGATATGCATTAATTTACGTCTGTACATTTATCTTCAAAAGGCTATAGCCATACAATTTTTGCAAACTCTACATAAAACATCCAAACTGTCCATTATTACTTTTTCAGTACAATATAACACAGCTGTTTGGCATTACCAAATATATATATATGTATATATATTTATATATGTACATGTGCTGAAAAAACAAGCCAGTGCAGCCTTTTCCAAGGGGTCTTTCCCAAGTATTTTACTGTACAACATTCAGAATTTACATTGATAGAACAAGGCACAGAAAGTGTGGTATGAAGCCAAGGCCATGCTTTTTATTTAACGTTCTTCTGTCTCTCTTCCCTACTCCTTCAGCTTCATACTAAAGAAAGCATTCAAACCTCTGCTCTTTTTTCAGTTCTAAACACACTGAACCCGTGGGGAGAAGCAGGGGGAGGGAAGAATGCTCAGTCAAATGAGCAAGAACCAACATTCTCAGAACCTATTAATTGCAAAAATCAAGGAGCAGAAGAGAAATCAGGTCTCTCTAGACAAATACTTGTGGTTTTTTTCTCTTTTTAAAAATTTATTGTTTATTTTGTATTTGATTAGGCTGAGGTTCCCCCTCCCCTTTTCGCTAAAAGGCTGGTCAAAAGTGTTGAAAGTTGAATATGCAATAGGAATTTTTCAGTTAGCTCTCGTCATACATAACACTGTTTTAAGTCTCACCAGACTGACCAGCATCACACTTTACTTCATCCAAATTCTACACTTAATGTGTTTGTACCCCTGTATAAACTGAGGTCAGCAGAGTCACAGTGGGCAAGAATTTGATTAAGATGTGTGAGGAGGCAGCTACAGCTCAGAAGCCACAAATTATGTGATGTCAGTTTGCTGTTCCCAAATATATACCAGAAGTATGGATATGCCACATCCCCAATGAGGCACATACGTGTGTGTGTGTACCGATTGCCGACGCATCAGGGAACTTTGGGAAGTTCAGTAATGTTAATGGTATCTGGGGTTTAGATTGGAAGGGGGAAGAATGCAAAAATCTACACCTTCAGCTAAAAATATTCCTCCCTCTCCCTCCAACTTCAGTGCAGAAATGGGGGAAAACTGAAGAACTTGCTTGAAAAGTTATCATCACCATGAAGTTAATATTCCAAATTTCAGTATTGGAAATACCAGGTCTTACATTTTTTTTTTGAACTGCAAAAACAAAGCTTCAGTCAGTTCTAAGTGCGGATTTGTAAGGAAACGTTCTTGTTTTCTGTAGCAAATACACTTGCTGTTAGATCCATGTCTTCCCCCTCCTGCTGTGTCAGAAAAAACTTTAACCAGGCTTAGTGTAGAACACCCTTAACTTCATTTTGTGCTACACATTTCCTTTTGGGATTAGACAATAAAATTTATATACAGAGACCGGAAAACACAGGGGTTTGACATCTTCTTAAATCTGCAGTAGTACATTCTCAACCAGGGTTATCACACCAGGGGCTGACAGACTAAGTAGCTGCTGACAAAACCACGGTTCTACAGTTAGGTGAGTGTCTAATCTCATTAGATTACAGTACACTACATTACAGATCAGGGATGGGTCATCTAACCTCCCTATCCCTTACCTAAATTTTCACAAGTGACTTCAGCTCTAGGTTACCCTGTGACAGCAAGGCAAGGAGGCTACCCATTGAATCCTGGCTCACCTGGATTCCCTTGTAAAGCACAAACCAGTTATTCAATACAGTTGAGCAGCTTACTTAAAAGAAGCTTTTGCAACAGCTTGAAAACTACAATACACCCCTACCCACCCAAGCCCCAAACAAGAAACACTATTAGAATCTGTACTATTCACCTCTAATACAAAAAATATAGTCGCAAATTCCTAGACATTTATTTTATTTTTGGACAGAGCAGTGAACGTGGGTACTGACAGATTTTTCTTTTACTTGCGGCAATGAGTAGAACATCAGTTCTGTTTTCTGCATTGCAGACACTGTTACTATCAAATGGTTCTCCAAGTGATTCTTTAGAGCGATTTATTTATTTTTGTCCATATTGGAAAGGAGATTTTTGCTACTATTTATGCTGGTATTGGCAATGAGAGAAAAGAGCTAAACTGTCTGTTACTAGAAAATGATTCATGATCTTTTCGCAGAATACTGAGTTTTATTTGTTGCTACAGGTATTGTGTGTTACACATGTAGTGTTTTAAGTTAAAGTATTTGCTCAGAAATCCTTTATGTTTTAAGTAATTTTAAGTAGACGATCGTTATATATCCAAGAAAGGATACATGAATATTGTCATTTCACATGCTGCTGCTGAAAAAAAGCCAGCCTCTTCTGAAGCAGGAATAGTGTCAAGGGAGTAATTTTACCAAAGCATATACCACAAATGAACAACCCATCGAAAACATTCGTCAGCAGGTTTAACGTGAAAAAGGTTCTTGGCGAATAATGTTAACCAGCTCTACTGCTGTGTAGAAAGTGGGAGAACTTCCTAGGTATAATTCAAATTAGTAAAAGAAAGGCTAGAAAGACAAATCTTCAGATTACTCACAGTTGTTCAGAACTCAGAAATAATTTCCTGTTAATAACCATTGAAGAAATAATGCAGCCCTTTGCTTAAATCTATGTTTTATAGGTAGAAACAGACTGGGGGAGTGGGTGTCAAATAATGAACAGAAGTCCACAGCAGTTTCTTGCTTGTTTTAGTGGCACTGTATACATAAGCTATATTTTTTGTAGGGGAAAATATTATCTGGAATTGATCAGTTACTGAATGTTTTAAAATGCTCATATAGCACTATCTTTCAAGAGGAAAAAAAAAAAAAAGAATGGACCTTCAGTATGCTGTAAATACCAGAGAGTCCTACGACAAGATCCCTATTTTAGTGATTTATGCAGAATAGGCTTCTCTCCTAACCTACTGAAAGCAAGCTGTGCACAGGCCCATAGAGGAGGAGATCAGCTGTTGCCAGAGACAAAAATAACAACAAAAAAAGTTCCCTGTATTTTAAGAGAATTCTGTTGCTATCTTTTCATCTATTACAAAAGGTCCAATAAAATTTTTGTGGGAGTACCTCTTGGTTTTATAGGACTTGCACTGGTAAATGAAGTTTGAATTTAAATCTACAGAGTGGGGTTCCTTTCCTTGTGGTTTAAAGGATTTTAATGTAAACTAGTAAGACTGCAAAAGCAATGTTGTAAAAACTGTAAATTAGCTTTACGATGCTGCAGTCTGGTGGAGCTGTGAAGTGCACCATTTTGGTGACAAAATTGTAAGTCATTTTTAAAATGCAACTATTAGTCTTAAATGACTCGCAGCACAGAAATAGCTGGGAAAAGTGCTTAGGAAGATGAAAATATACTAGAGCAGATACTTGGGTGATGTAAAATCAAAATGGCTATTTCACCATATCAGACTCTGGGACAGCTAGATGGAATCTTAAGTGTGTAACATTACCTGTCCCTTTCTTTTACTTTCTAGTTTGTGAAGAGATTTAAAAAATTATTTTTCAACAGTCATAATTGATAACATAGAGGAAAAGGCTAATTTTTTAATTTCTGGCCTCCTGCTTCAGATGCTCCTTTATATCTGTGTTTTGGATCAAATCATATATATGTACACAGATGTTAAATATGGGCTTCTGGAATTTTAAGATTGCTAATAATGTTCAGCGTATCTATTTGTATAGCATTTGCATACAAATTCTAAATTATCGTTCTAAGAATACTGTATTGCAAAGCATACTTAGAGCAGGCTTGTGGGGGAGCTCCAAAAGTCAGCTGCTTTCCACTGTAGAAAATAGGAAGCAAACATTTAGCATCTTTTACTTGATTGTTTAGCTGTTTGTTAATGGTAACAAAATCCGTGTGGCTACCTCATTTATATGGTAGCAGAAGCATCTACCTAAAAACAGTTTTAATTTCTCCATCTCTAAAATGGGCACTGTACATGAAAAAGGGAGGAGAACTAGCATAAGCCTCTCTAAGTAAAAGTGCTAAGTGCTATTAATATCATCCCAGGAGGCTAACACAAAACAACAGAAAGAGAGCATCTGAAAACAGGCGTGTCTGTACCAGACATATCAGGTAATCAACAGATGCAGGGGGGGAAATGGAATAGGAAAAAAAATGCTGTAGCCTATTTTTCCACTCAGAAGTCTAACTTAATTTCTTTTTGTTCAGTTACTGCCTACCACTATCCACCGTTATCCCAGCAAACAAGTATTTTCCTTTTTCTGATTTTTTTTTTTTTAATCTTCTCTGTCGCCTCAGTTTTTTTGTTAGCACTTTTTTCCTCACAGGTTTTATTTTCTGGATGTTCAGGATG
Organism: Phaethon lepturus; assembly: GCF_000687285.1. Classification (NCBI taxonomy): domain Eukaryota; kingdom Metazoa; phylum Chordata; class Aves; order Phaethontiformes; family Phaethontidae; genus Phaethon; species Phaethon lepturus. The sequence continues at coordinate 27,319 of NW_010525785.1, read as the reverse complement.
TATTGGCGTGAGTAATTTGCATAGTAGAGTCAGTAACTGTATTCTCAGGCATTCTGCACACTCTCACAGGCATTTCTGGTGGCTTTATGCTATAGCAAGATCTTAATCCTCTGTGATTGATACTGAATGTGGGAACAGCAAGAAATGGAGGAATCGCGTGATTTAGCTTGTGTTCCTGTTGAAAAGCAGGTTATTGCTCACTCCATCTCCAAAAAGATACAGAACTAGAGATGATACAGAGAATAACAGCAAGGATGTTCAAAGAAGCAGCATTAAACTAGGGTTTTTCAGCCTAGACCAGAGTGTGAGCGGAAGTGACATGTGAGAGAAGCCTGTAAAGGAATGCGTAATATGGACAAGGTGATTTGGTAATAGCTACTCAGTATTCCTTCCTACAGAGAACTGGGGGAGCCCAGTGCAATCGTTAGGCAGCATGCATTAAACAAAAGGAAAGCTTGGAAAGCAAGGGCTGTTTTTTGAACTGTAAAAGAAGATTGTGGTACTTGTTTCTCCTGGATGTGGTTCATGAAGGCTGAGTGTTTCAGTGGGTGCAAAAGGGATTAGTCAAGTTGTTGAAGGACAGTATCAGTGATTCTTGGACACAGTGGTCCAGATGCAACACCCTGTTGAGCAAGTCCTTTGGTCCAGGGCACATTTCTTACACCGCTTCCCTAAACTTTCAGTCCTGGTCACTATAAGAGGTACCGTACAGGACTAAAAGGATTTTCACCTGATGTAGTATGGCAGTTCTTGTAAGACTCGGCTGTACAGCTAGATAAGCTCACATCAGAAACATAGGCTACTGTTTCAAACCCCACTCCAATGGGAGAAAGGCAAGTAAGTAGTATTGGGGCATTTCACAGAATCACTAGGGTTGGAAAGGACCTGCAAGATCATCAAGTCCAACCATTAATCCAGCGCCACCATGTCCCCTAAACCATGTCCTGAAGTGCCACATCCACACGGTTTTTGAACACTTCCAGAGATGGTGACGCCACCACCTCCCTGGGCAGCCTGTTCCAATGCCTGACCACCCTCTCTGTGAAGAAATTTTTCCTCTACACCTCCCCTGGCATAACTTGAAGCCATTTCCTCTCATCCTATCACTAGTTAGTTTCTAGTCCACTTAAACAATGCAAGAGCATCAAAGCAGTAATAGGTTAGAAAAAGTCAGAGATCTTGATTCAGATTCACAAAAGTAAGATCAGTAACAAAGAAGCTGCTTTAGCAAAAGTGAAGAAAAACCAGGAAGCAAAACCTAAAGGGAAACAACAACACTCTATTGAGCAATGTGAAGTTAAAATCTTACCTTAGGCCCAAAACTGAATGGCTTCTTTCTGGAACGGTAAGAAACTTTGACATTTTTTCCTTTTCAAGACATTAACTCAACTCAGACACTAGACTTCACTGGATTTTGGCTCTAACGTGGATTTTGGCGAACAACCCAGATCCCTTCAGTCTGAAGGCCCTTTCAGTGCACTTTGGAGGAGGTCAGTCTCGACGCCTGCTGGTTTCTCTCTCTCTAGGCTTTGCCGAGCATTCAGTAGGCAGAGTTGGGTGTTACTGTACATAGAGGTTTTTTGAAAGCTACCCAAGTCTTGAAAGTAAACACTGTGCATTTCCTGAGAAAAAGCTTTAAGGTCTGAGCTCCATATAGCAGCTCTTGACCCCATATGCTCTATGTGGCTCACGTATGTTTGGAAAACAAGAGGGGAAAATAGATATGGCTCTTCAGAATGACATGAATATGTTACAGCACCTGCAGGGTAGTACTTAGGTTAGCTACCACCACAAAGACCTAAGACAGTCTGAAAATTAAAACTGCATCTGAGGAGAAGCTGAGAACAAATTAACTGCTGGAGAGTGACTGTAGCTGGTTTCCCAGACACAGACAGCTCACTAAGACCCTACTGCTTTTCTGTGGATGCCATTCCCTGTTTTTTTTAAATTCATGACATTTTGTCCAATGAAGAACAGGTTTCTGAGGAGGAGGACTGGAAGTCACTAGAAATATAATTCAAACACAGATAGAACCATGTGCTGGTGAAAACAGTGACAGCTTGCTGCCACATAAGCTGTTATTTTTGTCTCGGTCTTAAATATGCTTGCAGCCATTATGAATTTCCCATTGCAAACAGGAACTCTCATGTCAGGCTGCATGAAATATTAAAGTGCAGAAAATGTTTGGGGAAGTCTAAAACTATTCCAGCCTGCTGAGCTGGGAAAGCAATGAAATTTGCAATTTCAAATCAGTGAGAACAAGCAAAGTCTTACATCGAGTTGTTCATCATATTTTCCAGAACTGGAATCCTGGGTAAAGAAACAGGTTCAGATTATTATAGATTTGCACACTAAGTACCTACCCTGTGGCCTGTCATGCTGCTCTTGGCCAAATACAGGGGTACAAAAAACCCAGAATGGTTGTTTTCAGTTTCTTGCGTCTCCATAAAGCTCCTAAATTCTTGTTTGTGTTTCTGCTTTTTTTGGTTGTGTTCCTATCACCAAAACTGATAGCCTAGGGCCCGAGCTATAAAGGGCACCTTGGCTAATTTTAAAGAATATATGAGTAAAAATAATGGATACATTTGGCTCAGTACCAGTTCCACTAGGACACTCATTCACAGTGACAGCTCTCTTTTTGGTTCACTTGAAGTAATAAATTATTTTTGTATGAAATGGGTAAAAAATGAGCAGAATTATCTAGTTAGATTCAGGTTTTGGTGGCAAACGCGGTACGTTTGTAACTAAACCAAGCGTAACACAGTCAGCTTTATATCCTATGAAATTTCCAAATTGTACTATGAAATCAAGCCAATTTTTGGCGGTACCATGTGGGTTTATTGTTTCAATCTGAAACTAACCAAAATTAAGCTGTGCTGACTGACTTCACCTTTACTTTCTAGTTTAGCCCCAGCACATGAAGTAATAAAAAAATGTGTAAACCTGCTACAATAGGGCTGGCAATTTCCTGCGTTTTATTTGGTTATTGAAATCCACCCCCAAAGAAACACTTTTTGACTAAGTGAAAGTTTGCAAACAGAGAACTTTAGAAAATTTGTCACACACGCTCTAATATCACAGAGAAGGGTTTTGTTCTCAGAATAGGAATGGGTTTTGTTCACAGGAAAGCTCTGCAGCAAACGTACATTCATTAAGTGATTGAAATTTTGATTGATTTTTAAAAAAATTGTTTTAATAAATAAATAATTTTAATAAAACTATTTAATTGATACCATACAAATGGTATCAATTAAATAGTTATGGGGTCTTCTGATTCCTCAAACATCTGAAAAGGGTAAGGCCAGATTTTCAGTTTTTCTGTAGCAGATACAAAAAGTGACAACGTGATGCTATCAAATGACATTTTAAACCTACTCTTTAAGTGTGGTAAGTTAGAGATGCAGGACAAAGGGGAGCCAAGGCCCCAGGAAAACAAACTTTTAAACTATGATTAACCTCTTGTGGCTCTAAATATTCAATGTCATATTTGCCGATTTTCACTAGACGTTATATTAGCATTACTGTCTCCTAAATACATTATGTCGTAATATTTACCTTTTATGGCTCCATATCTCACTCCTTCCTGCCCCAGGAATGATAGATGTGTAATTTTGGTTTTGACATTAAAACATGAATTTTAAATGAGCGAAGACAGGGAGAAGCCTGTGTTTTCCTTACTACTGCGATGATTTCTAAATAGGGTTTCTTCTGCTCCTCCAACTGAAAACTGCTTTGTGGAAAACGAGTGTCTGTTTCCATACACACAGTGTGCAGAAACCCTTTTTTCCTCCCTGCCAAAAAGATTCCCTAGTGTAATAGTCAAAGCTGGCCATCAGTTCTTGAATGGAAAAAAGTGACTAAAGTCCATTTTGTCTGCTGTAGTTGAAGTCAGGCTCTTCAATCTCAGTTTCTGTTATGTCTGAGATTTTGGAGTGTGTCCTTCCTATTTCTTCCAGGGCACAGGCTAGGGAGTCAAGGTCTCCGTCATGTTGATGTCGGGCTTCCCAGAGGTCCAGAATGACAGCAGATGGACTGCTTTGAGTAGCAAAATAGGAGAGATTCCTAAAAGGAGAGGAGAAAAAGGTGAAATAAAAAGGAGGAGGAACAGTATGTACTGTAGCTACCACAAATGTGAAAGTGCCCTCTGTTGTGCCTAGCACTATAGATGTTTTTGAAAAACAAAAATCCTTCAGCAAGACCTAGGTGAGGTAAGTGGAGGGAACCCTCAAGACGCTGGTGCATTTATTCTTCAAATGTCACTTGCTCAGTTTAGCAGAGGTAGAACAAACACGGAAGTTGTATATTCCGAGGTATGTAAATGCTGGCCAGCAGGACCATCCTGTATAGTTTTGGAAAAAAATAAGTTCTGGAAAGCATCATTAGTAAACTCATTGAGTATTTGTCAGGGAGAGGAATTATATAAGTTAAAGTGATGCTTGTGATTGTAAATTTACAAATTAAAAAGTGTCCCATCTTCACGTATTTTATTAATATGTAGGTTTTAGGACTTTTCAGGCATGGTATTTGCAAAGAATTTGGTAAAACAAACACATTACCCTATAAGTCCTTCCGTTTATGGGCTTTGGACATAATCATCCAAATAAATACATTACTTTCACATTCAGAAGCATGGAAGTTATTTATAGCATTTGTATGACATACAGATACATACCTATAAATACAAGAAGAAACAAATAAACCTATAGCACAGAAGAGGAAACTTGGACTTTAAAGCTATTGTTTGGTTTTGTTAAACCAACTCCAAGATAACTAAATATTTGCTACTGACCATTTTTGGACTGTTCCCCATCAGTAAAAAACAGGCAGACACCATTTTTTCCCCTCAGCTTCACTAATCTTTCCTCTGTACATTCATCTCTGTTGGCAGTCGAAGTTAATATACAGCGAACAGTTTGTGCCTCTGTGTACGTGTAGTACAATTCCAGCTTTGACAAAGTTCCTTGTAGCAACGATATGAACAGTTTTGGCACATTGAAAGAACAGATTACTGTCTAAACTGAGGAACTAAAGCCAGGCTTTTGTCAAGTAATACCTTGACTTCAACAGAACTACTACTATGGCATATTTTGAAATAGATGGGGGAAATAGTATGACAACACTAATGGATTATGCTGTACAGCAGATATGCGGAAATCTATGAAGTCACATATTTATGCTCTACCGTCTGGTTTTAGAACTGCATTTTGGGTTGTTTAAACGGCTCAACAACTTCCTTTTTCTATTTATGAAATTGATTTTATAGAAGTAGATTTTGCAAAGACCCTCTCTGGTGTCTCCAACACAGAATCAAAAGTTAAAGGGCTATCACAAACTTGGTCTTACACAAGTCAGTGTAATCTCCTTAGTATGCTCCCAACAAAGCAGAAAATCTCCTCTAGCTCCCTCTATGCATGAGGAATGGAAACCAGGGGAGATTACAGATAACAGGTAGTAAACGCTGATAAGTAAAGCAGAATTTTCTGACTCTTACTGCTGCAAGACTATAAATTACTTTGTTCTTTGGTTCAGATGTGGTTTATTGAGATTTCCATGCAAAGCAACAAGTCAATGAAAACTTACTTTGCTTGATACAAGTATTCCTCTACCCTCTTGGGAACATACTTATGGTGTTTTTGACAATCAGAAAATATTTCTGTGAGTGAACTGCCTCAACCAATTTAATTTAGCCAAGCAGAAAAAGCAAGATAAGTAGTAGATTTAGTTTTCACAACATCTCTCATTTTTAATAATCATAATATTATTACTCATAACAGAAGAGCATGACTGACTTTTTAAAATATGCCTTTTCCTTTAAAAAAAAAAATCTGCAAAATGTGTAGTGCATTTTAGAATACAAAATACATAGGTGGAAGCCAAGGCAACAGGCCATATGATTTTTTTGAGAGAACATGCAACCTCCTAAGTCCTTTAAACCACTGCTGTCATACTACACAACAGTGCCAAAATCTTTCTACAGCCTTGTGCTTTACCAAGACCACACTCTTGTAGGCATACAAAGAAAAGGTCCAGTCCAGAGCAAAGAAACTAACCTTAGAAGCAGACATCGGGTAGGACAGGGCGCACAGGTTTATTCAGAGGAGAAAGCAGTTCCTGTTTTCAGCAGCTAGTCGTATATGAAATAATGTATGAACTACAGCTTATCCTTGAGAGTAAGTATGTTAATTACTATGCACACATCTTTAATACTAGCAAACAAACAAATATTCCCATTGCATATGTAAATGTTCACCTTTCAAAATTGCCTTCCATTACCTGTTAATGCTGGTTTTTTGTGCTAACATCTGCCAGTCTTTGCCTTTGGCATTGGGTGTGTCAAATGTTGCACAGATTCGTTGTCTAATAGAGTAGGGGATTTTGAATGCTTTTGGACCCATCTGTGCAGGGAAGTTGCTGTCATCATGTGCAAAGAAAGTGATGGTTTCTCTTTCATTCTACACGGAATATAAAAAGAAAGCAGTTAGGGCATCAGGCTTTCTGTCCACCTTGGGTCTGTAGGTGGCTGTCTTCAGCACAGCAACAGGTAGCGCCAAGAGTCCCACCATACACTGCTCTTTGGAAGTGGGGAACAGGGACAAGATTTCTGCGCAGCCTCGTCACAGAATGAGAATAGCTGCACGTGCAGACACTTCTGTACTCTTTTTGCTGCCTTATTATGCAGGGATCTACCCTTAGTGAGCCTATCTATGTATACCTATTGGTGTTACCAACTCTGCTTTTGGAGGAAGAAAGAATCAAACCTGAGCCTGAGATGGCAGCTATAGTTTGTAGAATTGACAACAGAAAATTAAATAGCTAAAAGGTATATTTCTGATTTATGAGGGAACTTCTAGAACATCACAAACACCTATGTATAAAAACATTTTAAATAGTGTAATTTTCCTTCTACAAGTTTCCTCCTCTGGTTTATTTTTGTGTTACAGATGAAGTCCAATAGAGCAGTGATTGGTAGATGGAATGCCACAAAAACATATGGATTTCTAAATCTTTAATTGCTTAAGCCTAAGATATGGACCCTAAATTCTACAAGTACCTCAGTTCTTCCATATTAAAAATTTTATTGGAATCCAGGTCCTTTTATAGATCTGGATCATTCTTTTCCTATGGAATTATACCAGTCTGGTGTAATGGAGTCACATTTCCATGCATTATTCGTTTCAGTGCAATGCAGCATAAATATTAAATAACAATGATGCTATAGTCTCTTCATATAACATTTATGACACATCCCAAAATTCATCCATGCAAAGTAATAGCAGTGCTGCAGATATATTGCATGGTCTGACTGTTTACATTAAATATGCAGAACAATAGTAGATTTCCATACCCTGCACATGTGAGATAAGCTGCTGCTACCTGGTTAGTTCAGGGAATTGTAAAGCAATGAGCAATTCAAGTATTCAGTTGTTATTTATATATTTATTTCACAGTCAAATTATCCTTACTCTTCAATCACTTTTTGAGATAGGCATGAGAAAGCCTTCCATACTAGCCAATCCATTTGAAGACAGCACTGTAACATGCTCTGGGGACTTGTGGACAGATAGGTTCCTTTGAAGAATAAATAAAATATTAAAACAGGGGAAAAAAAGACAGCAGCAACATTGTATTGAGATACATAGAGAATGACAGAAACTTTTTATGAAATAACAATAAAGAACTGGAAAAATATGCTTGGCCATATTCTGAGGATCTTTTTCTACAGATTGATGTTTGTGGTTTTCTTATTTAGTTGCTGCATTCTCTGCATAGTGCGTTGAGCAATGGGTATATATCTTTAATGCAGAAGTTTTTGGAATGATCAACAAAGATGCTCAGTAATCTAACAAAAGCAGCTCAAGTTTTCTTTGCTGTAGGACACATACCTGCTTGCTTGACTACAAGTTTGGTTTCTTTCACCTGTGAAAGCAAAGCTACAGTCATTGCAAGAGAGTCTGTGTATACAAACGCGCTCTAAGAAGAGCGTAGTCAGTGGCCTAACAGCATACAGGCAATCCATCTATTTTCAGCTCTTAATGCTCTGCAAGCTATTCAGAAACTTTCTGCAAGAAAACTATTACCACCAACTGAACTATAAATTATTTTTAGTGTTGTGGAATCTGTATACTTTGATTTCTGCTGGAACCTGTGAGGCTTTCTGTATTTGTGACGGTTTTGAGCAGGGCATGAGGAACTACACAGAGCTAGAAAGGACAAAAATGGGGGAGGGAGAGAATCATGTGTCATACTACACAAAATAAAAAGGAGAGAGAACACTTTACCTCTACAATGGATGTCTGGATCTGTAGGATTTGCTCGTGACCCTTGACTTGTCGGACGCAGATCTTGCAGGACAGCTGTGTGGTTGCGGGAGTGTAACGCTCCAGTGAAAAGGCACAGTGCAGCGGCTTCTGCCTACTGCACCACACGCGAGAGAATGGGACTTCCTGAGAGAGAAATGTACCCCACAAGAATGGGGGAGCCGACGTGAGAGACACAGTGGTGACAATCACAAGATAGGAAAAAAATCCATTATTTTTCTCTGCAGTTGTGTTTTTACTAGCATCCCTGCAAACTCAAGGTAGGACAAAACTAATAAATGACAATTCAATTGATAAATACAAAGATGTTACATTTACTGAAAGTTTAGGTTTCATTCAGTGACACAAATGATGAGAGACTCTCATGTAAAATGAAACTTAGATGCACTTCACTTACTCCTCCCAGGCAGGGATCAGAACTCTTACTCTACTCTGTGTCTCCTTGCCATCACCTTGTACTGCAGAATCCAAAAAAAGGAATTTCCCATCAAGAACTGTACTTCCTCTGTAAGTTAATGCAGCATAGAGCATGACAGCAGATCTTCTGTATTATGTTCCATCCGAACTTAAAAGCACCCACTTGCCTGGGTAGTCACGTGCAGCCCACTGCACATCACTGGTGAGTCTCAGTTTTACTTCTTACGTTTCATCCTGTTATAGTCTGTGACTACTTTCAGTGACTCCTCTGCTTCAGCCAGAGACAGCTTATGGGATGAATGCCCTCATCAAATGCTATATAGACAACTGCAGCAATTAATCATCAGCGATTTCTAGCATCTCTGGTTGCTTTGAGTTCCTAAAAATGTATGGAAATAGACAGGAGAAGTACATAGGGGCAGCTAACTTCTGTTTTACGACTACTTTGTAAATACCAAAGTTCTCTTATTGGTCTCCTCTGTACACTTTCAGAACACTTTTTTTTTTTTTTTTTTTTTTTTTAAATTTCTTTACAAGCTAACATCAGCTATAAACCCGCTATGGTCTTCTACATTGTAGCCATGAAGGCATGTACATGGTAAAAACAATTAAACCAAGCATGTTCTCTATTAATTTCAAAGTATTGGAAAATACTGTAGAATTGGCAACCTGGAGAATAATGTAAAAGGGAAAAAAAAGACTGATACTAATATTTCATTCTGTTATATTTTAGCATTCACCCATATGATTATGGGATAGCATTAAATAGCTTCAATGAGCAATTACTCTAACACAAGAAAACTAGTTTAAAGATTTTTACAATAATTTTTCTAGAGGAGTATTATGAGTTTTCAGATTACTCTGTCCCTTTTTCACGCACTATTTTTAAATGTTACAATTGATTTAAATGGTATGTGAAGCCTATCCTTCAAAGAAAATACAATAATTACTATATGGAAATTTAACCCGTCATGCATTCTGCTTGCATTTTACAGAGCTTTATAAAGGGTTAATAAGTGACACAGACAAGGACATAAAACGTGCCGCCTGTAAGCAGCTATAATTCCTTCAGTATTTAGTACTGATATAGTTACAACTGATTGACCTACCAACTAGTCACTTGTCATAAAGTAAACCATGCACTTAACTCTTTTATATATATAAACTCAAGTTTATATATGGCAGCTCACCTAAGAGCCTTCAGCTCAGAGAACATGCATTTCTTCATTCTCATCTTCCTAGAAGCAATTTTTATTGGGCTTCGGTTGCGATCTTTTCTATGTCCCTGAAGAAATTAGCCATGCACTGGTAATCTGAGAATATACAGCTTCAAATATCAGCCTCAACCTATACTTTAAAGTACAGTCAAGTCTAAACTAAGGAGAATATCATTATACTCATAGCTGATAATGCAGTTTACTGCTTCTTAAGAGTGTCTCAGGCTACCTGTAATGATGCACTAAATGATAATGATAAGCTCTGCGTTTAGATCCAGAGTTGGTAGCAGTAACAAGGTACCAACAGCGATAAAGAAAACATTAGCAAAATATTAGAAGTGCAGCAACTGTAATTAGATTTTTCCAGAGTAATCATCTCTGCTTTCATTCAGAGTGGAAGAATCACTCTGCTGAAAAGAATTATATGAAACATAATACAGGGGGGCAAAGCATGGTGAAGCAATGAGTGTTTAAAGTATTCCAGAAATGCTTTCAGTGTTATTCTCCCTTTATAATTAAGTTCCCAGCAAACAGAGGGAATGTAAATCATCCCATAGCTACAGACACTAGATCCTCCAAGAGACACAAGATGCTAGGCAGACAGCTGCTTTTAACCCCCAAAGTTGCCTGTCTGGCTTCTTAACATGCTTGTCACAGCCTCTTCCTGCTCCAACACCCAACCAGTTTTTAAGGGTTCCTCCTAGTTACTTGTGAAAGTGGTGGGAAGGATGCCAAGCACTCAGCATCTGCTCCTGCAGGATGGCGGGGACAAACAAATGCATTTAGAGAAATTCTGACTAGCACCTGCCATCCACTGCTTTTATGCCACGGTGTTACACAATGATTTATTCATCTGCTCAAACCTTGAAGCAGGATCTTTACTTATCTGAGAAATGATTAATGTAAATCATTTCTCATTGTACTATCTGATAATGGTTTCATTTGGTGGACCAAATAGACAATTATGGAATAGAGTCTCTTCAGTTGTTCTGGACAACCAGAACAGCCAGCTTGTTTATAAAGTGTGGTACATAGGAAGAGAAAATAAGTAAACACTGGAAGAAACTCCACATGAAGAAACAGATTCTTTTACGTATAAAAGAGGCTGGAACCAAATCAGAGCTGCCAACAGAGTTGGGACATTTCACTGAGAGGGAAATACAAAGCCAGTGTAAGTTGTTCTGCAGTTTCTGTTAGAAACAATTATTATATTTCTCATCTCTCCAAGTTATCCAAACTATACTCAATTATAAAAGTAAATATTTATTTGGCTTCAGTATCAGCACTGTCAGACCATTCTGTTAGAGGTTATGCACATGATGCTTTTTACTCCTGAGCGGCTGCTGAGGGAATGGGTAATGTGCCTGCTATGATAAATCTTCGGCAGGGGTGCCATCCTGTGCCTGCCGTAAAGCAAGCACAGCACTTAAGCATTCTTCTGTGGGTTATGGCTCCCTCATCCCACTTTTTGTTTTTATCTTATCTTGCAGCAATAAATTTAATAGCTGCTTTGAACTTACATTAGATGTGCCATTACATGTGCCGCTTACATTAGATTCTGCAAAGTGAGGTCCTTGCAACGCATGAAGATTAATACAGAGAAATTTGCACTGGCTATCGTGTCTTGTTTTAACAGTGCCCTGCAGGTCAGTTTTGACTGGAAACTCTGGACTATTACTTGCCAACCGAGAACAAAAACACCTGAGTTTAATATACCATAAGCAATATATTTATTCATAGAATTTGTACACAGGATTAAGAAAAATGCTGAACCACACACGAAGTATTTCGAGGCCTTAAGTCACTCTCAGAACTTTGCTGGGTGGGAGTCCCTGGTGCACGCAAAGGAGGTAATGCCCCAAAGAAACAACAACTTTGCAGAAATTACCAGGCAGAAATAATCCTCCTGCAAAGAAACATGGAAGCTAGAGTAGCAAAACCTCTTCCTATCAGCAAAGTTGTTTGCAGACAGCACAGGAAGTATTCTTTTCTGCAGGCCATTTTTCTAATTTATCATACCACAGTGTTACTTGCGTTCTCAGTGTCTGTTCCTCCTTATGTAGTTGCAATGCTTTTCTGCAAGAGTCTCAGCAAACAATACGAGCAGTAATTTCTACTGTGTCCAATATAGGGGAGTGAAAGTGTTCGTCTCTAAAGCTACTTAATGAAGTTGCTTGGCTGCAAGAAAAGTCTAGGGATTCACCAAAGTAATGTGGTGTTTTTGAAGTAGTCACCAAGGTGAGACAAGTTTAATTAAAACTTTCCTGATTTTTTTCTCTTGTATGCTGGCCATTTAACTAATGCACATTCTGCAAGATTGGCCGGTGAAAGGTGCTTTGTCTGTCTTCTAAAGCAGTCAGAAGAGATCGACATAAGATAACGCTACATATATTTAGGTCAAATCTATCGAACAGCTATTAGAGAGCATTTTTCAGAAAACAGACTCTTTCTAAACGGTGCTTTGAGGTCTATCATGCAGATTTGTTCTCCAGGATTGTACAAGGGGCCAAGAGACAATAAATTAATCAAAGTATGGAGCTGTGCTTATAATATGGTGTGAGGCAAAACTCCGTTTGTTGTATTAAGAGAAAACTCCCATGATTTTTTTTTTTGCGCTCGGGAAGGTACTAGTTTTGACAGGTATTTGATATAGTAGTGGGACATCCTAATACTGATCAGTTTGTCTTTTAAATGCAATTAAGTGAGTGGAATAAAGAAAATACTTAAAAACACGCAGTTCTTCATATGAAGCTGAAAATTATGTGGTTTCTTTCAAGTTCTTGTAGCAGAAATTATCCTTATTTTCTTAAGAATGTAAGAATTTATCTGGATATAGATCAGGGTTTATAAGTTTCAGAGCCCATGTTCCATGTTTTGGAGAATGTGGCAATACATTTAAAGTTGTGGGGGTTTTTTTCCAAAATACTGAATGATAGGTAACTGTCTCTCTATATGCTTCTGGGAAAAGAGAGATTATATAGTCTAATTAAGTTTTGTATTTTAAAAAGACCATCCCACTCTATGTGCCAGCACATTGCTTATGATTTCCAGTAACCAATATACTTAGAAATTACTTTGTTTTGATTTTTGCTTCCCTGTCTTCAACAGCTTCTTTAATTAATGTAGTTCAGAAAAAATAATTTGCTCTTCCTTGGTTTTAATTCTTAGTATATGATATGTGCTGTAATTTGAATTGATGACATTTAAATGTAAGCATTTAAATGTCATTTTTAGCCATATATTCATAGTTATATCGAAATTGGAATGACAAAGATATGAAAAACATCTTCATGAGTGATAAATTTTAACAAGAATATAGGCCTTCCATTGGAGGTAATTGAAATGAGGAAAAGTACAAGCTTGCATTTTTGAAAAATTAAAAATTTAAAGCATTCTGTTATATATGAAATCTGTGTTTGCCAAATCATAGGGCAATGCATTTTTGTTGCATACTCAAGAGATTGAAATGACACCTTTGAAAAACAAAAGGGACCGCTGTCTCATTTGGGTTATGCCCATGCCAGTGAAAATCCTTACGTCCTCTGAATTCACATGTAAACAGATAAAATTGGTAAGTACCTGGCATGCAGTAAATGGTTTAATTCTCCAAAGGAAAGGAGGGATATCAAGGACAGATATCTGAAGACTGAAGGTATTCCCTTTGAAATGCAAAAGTTTTGGTTCCTCCAGTAATTGTCCTCCTTGGAGTCTTTCATCCGAAACCACTTCCTGCAACAGCAGAAGAAGGAAAGAATTTTTTCAGTATTAAGAACAAATACCAAATCTAGCAGTGGAGTATTTCTCTCATGGGCCAGACGATGGTCATTGGCATTTGTGTTTCACCATTGGAGTTAAAAGGCTCGTCAGGCATCTCAGTTCTATTTTTGTGTGCATAACGATGGTAGTTTTGACATTGATACCCAGGTAGCCAACAAGAAAATTCGATCCCACATAACTTCTGACTAGGAGCGCAGTCCTTGAGAAGGAAAGACCAGTAGTGGCTGTCTTCACATTCTGGGGTTTGAAATCAAAGCCAGCCAGTTTTCTTTTTTACTGAAAGTCACTCATGTCTGATTGTTACTATGTTATTGCATCCCACAGGATCACTATTACAAAGGAGACGATTACCAGCAGTTCATGACCCAGAGTGCTCTCTAGCATCAGCATGAAGAGGGAAGCAAGACCTATGGCAGCCCATTTCCAGGTAAAGCTATTTCCCTCCAAAGAGGAAAATGGAAACTGTTTAAACAGTGGTGACATTGCAACTTAGTCCCTCTTCTGTTCTGGAATAACACAACTATCCTTGGTATTTTAATTAAGCTTTTGAATAAAAAACTCCTACAGGTTGTGTCTAGTATTCCTTAAACACTTGACATACAAAGCTCCGTGAGTATTTACTCAGCAGACTAAAAGGAAGATAGACAGCATAAGGCATGCTCGGCAAATAGTCTGCTTGGTTACAGATTAGATCGACAGCAGTTTTGGTGAGAAAGTACTCTCCAGACTTTAAAGAGCACTGAAAGAAACACACCAAGTGTACACATTACCAAAATGCTTCCGTTTCATTTCTTCTCTCTTGGACATTTTCAGAATTGCTGGACAAGACCCTGAGCAATCTTGGAAGGGCTGACTTTGAGCAGGAATTTGCACTACAGCCCTCTAGAGGTCTGTTCCAACCTAAATTTTTATATAATTCTGTGAATTTAAAACATAATAGTAAACAAGTCTCCCCTGCCTGTACTTAACGCAATGTTTATTCCTGTACTGTTACAGTGAAAATACTAGTGAGAAAAGAAATCTTGGAGACGTCTTTAAAAACCAACTACCAAGCAGTCTCTCAAAATTACCTTTTTTATCCACGTAAATTATATATAGTGCTTGTCAGTAGCAAAGCTACTGGAATCATTGTGACCTTCTGAAAATACAACAACTGCTAGAGCTTTCTGAAACTACAACAATGGATTTCTATTATAAACCAATTTACAGGCATTCAGTTTGTTTTAACTCCTGAAGGCTGGGTGTTTTAGCTCCCCATCCCTGGAAACAAGGAATAAGAAGGGTGACTTTAGGTTTTGATTTTCAACTGCAAAGGGAGTAGCTTATTTCATAACTATTTTCAAAATTCCCTGAATGTGTTGGAATTTTTTACAAATGTACCATAGTTGTATAAACACTGCTCTACCTTTAATAATGCATATGGTCCTTAATTCCACAAGCATCAGCAGGACTATGGCAAAATACAAAGGACTTGGTTGGTTATTTTCTCTTTTGAGAGGAAAAAAAACCCTCTCTTGAGGGTTTCCCAAGACACTAGGAATTGCACGAAGGGCAAAATCATTTGTTAGAAAATTAAGGTAAGTTTTCACATGGGGACAAAGTGAAAAATAAAGGAACTTTGTATCTCATACGGGACTGCACTGTAAAGGATTAACAGTGTCGAACAAAACTTGGTAAGCCCAGCTCCGATACTTTATAAAAAAAAATACTTCTTTATTTTCTATGTACACCACTTAATATTTATACTAGTGTGAAGCTGAATCAGCACGCTTTTAAGGGAAGTATAATTTCATAAATATACAGTTATCTCGTTATGTACAAACACCCTGTTCTAATGTCTGTGAATGCAGAAAACTGGTAATTATTCTTCTAAACATTTTCTACTGAAAAGCAACAAGTAACTTTGAAATCCTACTTGTTTTAATGTGCATTAAGAGAAAAATAAGCCAGTTTCCTTCATTATTTTGCTAAATGTCACAATAATTTGAAAAACAAGATGGTACAGTCAAATCAGGCTGCTATGGGTGAGGGTTTTTGTGGGTTTTTTAATTTTAATATAATGAAGGTAAAATTCAGCACGAGTGAAGGCGCTGATAGAGACTGCATCATGCTGTATGAAGCAATGTGGAAAAAAAAAAAGGTTGCTCTGTATAAGATTAATCTCATTTCCCTCGTAAGCCTCTTTCATAGTTGTGTTGCACAATTTTGTGGGAGTTTCTTTCTCTATATTTAAAAGTTCCAAAGATTTTTGTACATTTTTTTATAAACCTGCGGCACAATACTAAATGCATACAGGCAGAGCATAACCAGTGCAATCACTAAAGGCATCAGACAATACAGGTTTATATTAAATGAACGTATGACTCAAAGCTACTTGTACATGTTCATAAATGCCTAAGAAGGAACTTGGGCCTCTGAATTTCACGCAGACTCGTCCAGGAAAATACTGGTAGCCCACGAATTGTGGGTTATAAAGGGTATAATTACAAAGCTATTGCAAGTCCGTAACAAGCCTTTCAGGGGCTTTGCTTTTATTAGCAGCAGATAGACATTAGTGTGTGCTTCATTAAGATACATGTTTCTATTCTGTATGATAGCAAAAGGAAGCAAAAATTCATCTGTCACAACTATCTTCATTTCAGTTCCCAAAAGAAAACCATTTTGTTAAACCTTCTGAGGTTACTAAGGCTGCAAAAGCCAGTGAATGTCATTGTTTTGGCTTGGAATACCATGTAGAAAAATCATGCTAATTTTAATCGTCACTGAGGATTGCTTTGTGGTCTTGGTTTTTCTTTTTTAAAGGGGAAATACATGATTATAATTTATTTTTTGTTTAAAAAGATGGTGAGGCAATCTCCTTCTTCTTGCTCAAATTGTAAAAAGGAGAGGAAATACTGAACTGACTAATGACAGCGTTAAGGGTAATGAGCGTAATAAATACTATACATCAGATGATAATGACTTACATTTTCTGCTTGTAGTGGAGTAGTACTCGGCTCCAGATGCAAGCAAGCTCTGCCTGTGCCCATGCAATAGCCAAGGCACTGAGCCCAGCCTAATGCTCCTTGCTTATCAGCTGTAGCTTTGTGCTGTGCAAACCATGGCTACATTATTTTTGGTTAGTCCAGAGTGTGGGCAGAGTGGGTTTCAATCTGCCTGGCAAAAAATGAAAAGACAGTTTGGCTGCCCTAAAGCTCTTGCAGTGTAAATCCAGAAGTGAAACAACAGTGCAGAGAAATTAAGGGACTTAATTCTAAGTCATGCAGCAGTGGCATAAAAAAACCCAACAGTATTCTCATTCATTTGAGTTCTGGACTATTGCTGTTGCACAGGGACTATCCCCAGGAATAAAGAAGGTTAGCATCCTATGGAAAAATAACTGGAAGCAAATTAATGAAGGGAAACCACTTACCTGAAATGCACAAGGTGTGTTATCCATACAATATACTCTCAGATTGTAATCCAGAGAATTGCAAGACAGGCAGCCAAAAACCGCTACTTTCAGCTGTCGAACGGCACAGTCAGAGATCGGTTCTCCAATAAGAGCATAAGTTCCAAAGCTGTTTAAGAGAATGTGACAGGCATAAGGATCCAACAGGCAGTAGCAAGTAGTAGTTTCCTCTTCCACAGACATCACTTCCTGCAAAATGAAATTCAGGACAATAGGAGTCATGACATTATTTGTTTATTTTTAGTCAACTGGAACGTACAGTATTTCTGAGAGCCAGTCTGCACACTTTACTCATGCTGACCTCAGGGAAGGGGAGCAGGTAGACTACCTATATGAGTAAATACTCCCCATTTAGCCCTAAGTCAGCAGTAGGATTTATGGCAATATATTGTGCAGAATTCAATGTGTACAGCATATAATAATAATGATGATGCGTAAGCAGTTTTAGCATCTTTGTTCAAGTGCTCTTGACTTCCTAGCTGATTTTTTTTCCCCAATGTCAAGTTAAGAAATTACCTTGAAGATTAACGTCAATAAGCAAACCTTGAACAATAGCTGGTATTTGACTTCCTTTCAGAACATCCATTATAGTTATGTTTACCTTCATCAAAAAACTACCTATCGCACTCTTTTGCCTTTCATGCTTAGTTCTGCATTACAGCATCATTAGATGAGGTATTTGGGCAGTCTAGCATCTGATGTTAGAGTCCTCATTAATTCCAGGGTGTTTGTACCCAACGCTGATGGAGCTGACCGAGTATTGACTGCATCTGAAGTAGGAAAACTAAGCTGAGCTTGCAACGGTTTAAATGAGAGCAACAAACAACATCGTATAAGGTTTGGAGGCGGAAAAGGATAGAGTGAGTTATGGCATCCATGAATGTTTTAACTACTGCTTTTTTTCCCCCATCACAATGCAATGAACCAAATAGTTCCAGCAGCAGCATTGCAATAAAACACGATTGACTATGGATTTGTGTCTAGTTACCGGGTTCAGTGGTTCTAATAACATGTACGGTGAACAATTTATAGTGGGGAAATTCAGAACCTTTCTGTCCTGTGTGGGTTTCAGTAATGCTGGGTAACAGTTCAGTTCATGTTTTAGCCATCCCTTCAGGAGTATTAGTAGGCTGTCTCCCCAAATGATGCAGAAAGTTTGATATGTTTGAGACTGCTGCCTACCAAGCAGTTTCAGTAGAACATGGCCAGTGGGCTTAAAAAGTGCAGGTGGACAGACACAGATGACCAAATGCCCGTGTCATGAATTCACAAAGCTTTATTTCCCTGGTAAATCAGGTTTAGAAAATACACTCTGAACTAAAAAAGCAAAATATTTCATTTAATGTACACTAATCCTTCAGAGGTTATAAGCACAGTGTGATCACTGAATACCCATTAAAATGACATGTCCAAAGAGACTTTAAATCAGAAGGATCCTTCTAGGTTGGGAAAAAAAAAAAAAAAAAAAGAACTTGAAGTGTGTATTTTTAAACAGTTCCTTAACTTTGTTTATGTCATGATAAATTCATGACAGAGATCTGTTCTGACACGAGTCTCTTTGGTAGCTATGATCTATCGAAACAATGTTTTTAAAAATCAACAGCCAATGACCCCATTATTAAGTGATCTGAGAAAATGAATACTTATGTTACATGGCCTAGATCATAAAGTTGGCCCTTTTTTGCACGTCTTGCTAAAATAGTTGAAAATAGTTTAGCTGCTTCCTAACAAAATGCAAAAACTTTTTTTTAAAAGTTGTTTCTGTAGAATGACTGTTTCTATCACTTACATAATCTTTGACCTGTACCTGCATGAATAAGAGGAATCACATTTCCATCGTTACTAAAGCCTTTTAAGTGGGAGCAGAACTTTAAACTTACCTCCCATTTTCCTTGCTGTGTCCTTTTTTTCAAGTGAATATTCCAGTGCTCTGAATTTACTTCTGCACAGTGTGGTATCGTCAAGGCAAACGGAGTACTGACAGACAAATCTGAGGGCCCACAAGTTACTTCTGGTCCTAGGAGAACATCTGTGCCTTCTGGCTGTAGGCTTTGCGTGGGGGGAGAAAAGATAGTAACAACTGTCAGGCTCTTTTCAGTAAGGAGTAAAAATTTACTTTAACTGCAGATTTTAAAAAAATCTAGTTAAAATCTAAGTACCTCACTCATCTGTTACAGCAATAGATAAGCAAGCCAATTACTGTGCTAATTTTCATGTAGAAGCAGTAGCTGGAGATGAAACGAAACTAATAGGCCACATCTACTCAAATCATTGGATGGTCAGTTTAGGATTCTGGTCTTTAAAGTACTTTTCAAATTTGCCTAAACCAAATACAACACTAAAATTAGTCTATGCAAGTAAGCCTTGCTTTATGTACCAGCTGTTAGTTTTACCATCTAATTCTGCCTTCAAAGACTGTCATCAAGAATATTTTCACAGTAGTGAAGACAAAACAAGTTATGGTTTAAAAAGTCTCATAAATTTTTCCACATCAGGGATGATCTCCCTGGTTTGAAAACACATTTATATTCTGCAGAACGAACAAGCTAGGTAACTTATAGCAGACATCAGGGACAGAACTTCTTTGCTCAAAATTAGAACTCTGCAAAGTTGGTATGTGCACGTGGGCTCCATTACAGCCAGTGGAGATCCCGTCAGCTCAACTGAAGTCTAGGGATTCATCTAATCTCAATGTAGTCCCCTATGGTTACGCTAACTGCTTGCTAAATTATAAAGATGAAGTATCTGACAGGAATCTTCTTCTGTTTCATTCAAACCTAAATTTAACCCTGTCCCACATAAATATGCTTCCTTTACCTCTTGTAATAAACACCTGTGCAGAGCCAGTGGCAAAGCGGGTAAGACTCACTTCTTGCACATTAAAGCTAACAATTGAAATAGGTTGGGTACAATAACAAAACGAAGATAATAAGGTGAAAATCCCTTCTTAAAAATTAAGATATATTTGCACTGCCATGTCACAAGCTAACAGCAGCATTGCCCTTAGAGCTTTGTAACAGCCAGCACGGCAACAACCAAACCTTCCCATACTGCCCAATGCTTAATGGCTATGCCGTTAAATTCCAAGTTACCCAAGCCAACTTGGATAACACATTTCAGTGCCTGTAGCTTTCATGTAGGCACACTTATGCGTAGCCCTGCACTTAAATAAATGGGATTCCAGTCCTGAAAACTGAAGTTGCCCATCCATCTAACATCACCGGTGGGTCACATTCTCAGTATAACTGTAATAGCAGGTGCTCTGAAAACACGGTTAAAAATACCATTCTTGCTAAAGACTTGAAAACTTCCAACAACATCAGTGACATCCCTTACTAAAGACTACATGTACAAGTATCTGTGAGATAAAGGCTGGAGCTAAAAAAAAAAAAAAAAAAACAGACAGACATAACATGCTAACACAAAAGGCCAGTTCGGCTTTTTCTTTTTCAAGTGTCATAATAATAAATGCTCCCTAAACCTCAGTGCTTCTAAGTGTTTGTAGGATTCTTAGGCTAAAAAAATCAAAGTACAAACACAGCCTCTACCGTAACTGCCATGTTCCTCTTGAAGAGTGAGTGTGCAAGAGCGGGAGGGCAGAGTTAAAGAGCACAAAGCAGACAGGGCTTGAGGGCCTCGCTGCAGCAAAGCACCTCAGCACCGGCAGTGGTCTTACCGTGTTCCGAGACACATAAGATTGTGCGTTTTGTTGAACTGGTATCAGGACAACCATTCTAAGCAAGCAGTTCAAGCAAAAAGCTACTTGTTTATGCCTATGAATAACAATTTTCAGAACTCCTTCATCATTGCTAGGAAAATACTGATTTTGTACTGAAGACCATCACTTAACACCAACCACTGCTACCCTTTACAAATGGTTATTTGATTCCCTTAAAGATTAAAAAATGACCTCTCTTTCCAGATGGTTTAAGAAATTGTCCATTTGCTTAAAAATACAAAGAAAAATGTCTCAGCATTATTAAGACTCTCTCAAGCCTACTTTAATACATATTTATTTTTCAGTAAGTTATTCAGTTTATATGATTCCTCTCTGCCATAGCTCGGGAAAGGCTGGTGCGTTCTACTGCCTTATCTCTGTGTTGATGCAGCTGCAGGAAAGGGGTTACAAAAGCGTATTTCCAGAGAGCGAGTCAAACCTTAGTTATTTAACTTGGCTGGCGCCTTTCTATCCTATCTCTCTCCCAGCACACGCATCCTTTGCCAAGCGGCTGCTGCTGGCAAATGCGTAAGATGTGGGGGGGTGGGAAGGCAGTGATGGTGGGATTTTGCTAGTTACCTCCAGTACAAAGCCTGACAATTCATCTTCAATAATGAGAGCAAAATACAGGTTATTTTGTTTTCAGCAAAACACCCTTAGCTTGTAGTTATGGTTCTGGTGATGATTCCCATCAGAAACAGCTCAAAGTTTTCAAACATCGAGAACGAAACAAAACACAAATATACAAGATACAAAAAGAAGTAACGTCAATAGTGGTAGGAAAGTCCTGGTAGCAGCCTAGGAAAGTTGACGTGAAAGACAACCGGGAGACTATGATTGTAGTCTACCAAGTGCTCTCCTCATTAAAAGAGCCCCCACCTCATTAAAAAGAAAATTAAAAAAAATTTTTAAAAACCAGAGTCGCTGAAATAGCGTAGGCTCTGGTCACAGCCACGGACAGGCTGCCAGGGCGCTCGGCGTGACTGCTGACTGCCCAGCTCACGGAGAGAGCAAGCGCGGGGATGAGTGACCGCCCAGTGGCCAGCTGGGCTGAAAGGGGCTCTTTAACGGCTTCTAGAGAATCCTTCCCCTTGTAGAACATACGGACAAACATATGGGACGTCTGGGAATTATTTAATGCCAAATGAACTGAAATCAGTTAATTAGATGAACTCTCACACTTGTTGCAAGTAGCAAGAGTCCTTCTGTGTAATAACTGACGTGGTATTGAGACTCTCAGGCAGTTCTGAGACATTTGTTAGGCAAGGCGGGCTAGGAAACATTACCAAATGCGAATATTTAATATTCCCATTGTTGCAAGGTAAAACGAATCAATAACCAGATCTGTCCCCTCAACTCCATCAAAATCAAAGGTCTGTAAGTTTTCCAGTAAAAGAAAGGCAAATAGTCACTATTGCTGAGCAGGGAAAAAAAAAAAGTTCTTTCTAAAAATACTACACTGTCAAGAAACATTAGGAATTTCATCCCATAATAGTCTGCCCTCTACAAAGTACTAGTAAAGAGGTTTCTTGCATTTAGAGTTTCATTTTCAGTTTAGAAATCGCTGCTAGAGGGACACTTTATTTTCTAGTCCCGCAAGGAGCGGCTTGGTGCCACTCAAAGCCCCGTTCGTAGCAGCTGTCAGCCGAGCTTGCGGAAGCAGCAAATGCTGCTACAAATGCTAGATGTTCTTGGCACGTTTTGCTGTGCAGAGGCCCTGAGTTGCCAGTGTGGTGGTACCACGGTGCGTGTTCCATCCCAAAACACTGCTCCGTTAAAATTCCTTGCTGGAATACTGTGAAGGTTAACTGGAGAAGGAAGGAAGTGAAGAGGAAACAATGCTGAGTGTCCATTTTTTTCTGGACACAATGAATTTCAGAGAATACTTTAGTATTTGCCTTTCAGTATTTACTCTCCCAGTGGCTTATCATAAGCATCTGCAAGAGGGAACCTAATGGTGTAACAGGATCCTAAAGGAACCGTGTGGTACCTGGGAAGTGAAGCCTGTCTGGTAATGAACACCTCTGTGCCTTGGGTCTGGGTTTCCCATTGCAGTTCGCTCCTTGGATGGCAAAACTACTTGCTCTCAGACAGCTAGAGATGCTGAAATACTGTTTTTTCCCTCCCCTTTGCACTGACACTCATACAAATGAACTTGATGGAAAAACAGCAAAATAAATTCACGGTTTAAAAAACACCAATTTAAAAAAGGAGCAGCATGATATTTAAACTATATACCCATCAAGCCTGCAGTTTACAGCTGAAATGGATTCTATTGCTGTGGGTTGCTTTTGTGAGATGGGAAAATTTTGCCTTTGGAAAATAAAGGTACATTATTTGTCACATTCATATACCACACTGAATGTAAATGCATGCATTTACGAAGCTTTGATTTTTCAAATTACATAATTACAAAATATGTTTACATCCGGGCAAGACTGTCTGGTTTCATTCTGTGTATGCAAACTCCAGCGTGTGAATACCATGTATAGGTATTGGACACTCGAAGTTAAGCACGCATCAGAAATACATGCAATTTTTCATATTACACATCCAAATGTGTTCAATTATCATTGAACCTTCACATTTCTGCTAAACTCCTACAAAATAAAAAGACAAAGAAAATGAGGGGAGTAGTAATGTGAGACCTGGTCATCTCAGTCCTGTCAATTTTCTTTTCTCCTATTTTTCCACTCTCTAGTCTTCTCACTTCTATTTTGACTGTATGGCTGGAATCTGTGAAAACCCTTATTTTACAATATTTCCATAATCATTGCATCTCAGTTATGCTTTTTTCTAATATTTAGAATATAGAGACATATTCATAGTTTACAGAGTTTAGTCAATCTAACCTCATAAGAAGTTTTTGTACGATACTAACCAAACAAATATATTATACAGCTCCCAACCTCTATGTCTGATGGAAGAATGCACTATGGGGGTTTCTATATACTCAGGGACCCAATGTTTAGAGCTTATACTGGCACATATTAAAAAATCACTGTAGGTGACTAAATGGTCATCTTAATGAAGAAGCACTTTGGCTGTCCTCACTATTAAAATGACAGTGCCTGGAGCGTAGGAGAAAAAGTTTGCAAAAAAGGAGAAACAAAAAAGATGAGGAAGAATACAGATATTTCAGGGCAGATTCTGCCTTCTGTTGTAGCTCAGTTATCCTTGTAAAGGATATATATGTTTAAGTATGGAATACAGAGCACGTTCAACAAGGACACTGTATTATCGGAATAATTGCAGAGTGAGGTGGTGCGGTTCGATACAGTTTTCACACAGGATACTTTGTAGAGCTTTACACCATTAAAGGCATGTAAGAACACTGCAACAAATGTACTTAGAGCTTCAAGTGAATCAGTAACATAATCGGGACCAGAACCCTGGGCCCCAAATACTTGCCCATGCCTCATCTCCCCGTGCCCCGTCAGTAGGTTCTGTCGTTAGATGATTGGATTGTTCAGCCCGTTCTGACTGGAGTATCAAACCTTTCACTGCGTTCAGGAACATCTACTTTTTCATTAGCACGTGACTACAAGACGTAAGAGCCATAGAGGCACAACGATGTTCTACCTCTTTACTTAAAAAGCATGAGGCAAGTGGCAATTTTCGGGGGGTAAAATACTCTTCAATGTGCTGACATAGCAGAAATTATCTCCTCATAGGACTCAGCATATAATAATCATGATTTGCTGCTTTTTCTGTCTAACATCTCCTTTTCTCACAATTTTAATCTTTTTTTAAACCAGAGTACTCTGCTCCCTCTGTATAAAGGAAGGCTCAAAGCTGAAGTGTCACGCTACGCAAAAGATGTCAGTCCTTACTGTTCTCATCTTATTTCTAGACTCCAGTAAGACCAGCTACTCTGCCACAGCTGGCAAACCTTTCTCTCCTTCATACCAATCCACATGGATTGCGGTATGTATTTCTGACTCATTTTTCACTTCCAAAACCTCTTTAAGCACATATGCTGGCAGCAGGTGGTTGTGGAGCACTAGCATTTTAAAGACAGTAGCCACACACTAGACCTTGTGCTAGCTCTTCTGTGATGAACCTGTGGGGTTCAAGAATAGGTTGTTGTGAATGGACATGCAATCTCCAGTAGAATTCTAAAGTATTTCGGTGCCGTCATCTGCACAGAGCTACTGTCACATCTACTGAAACATTGTTTTGCTTTTCTTGAAGAAATACAGTGGACCTGCCTCCTTGGTGGGGAGAATTTGAGATGGGGGTATGTTAACAATGGCCTTGGGGTAAGGAGCCCTTCTGTGTAATTACCTACAGGCTCTGGCTGATTCCTGGCTGGGTAGAACTAGCAAGATCTGCCAGCCAACGGTGCTGAGACTGACACATCCCAGTCCCGTTAACCAAGTGACAATTTCTAACTGCACAGAACCATGCACTAGCTATAACTCCCTGCAGCCTACAACTAACTTCAGTGATGTATCTTGAGGCGTTCTGGTTCAAGGAACAAACCAGCAGATAGCGATTCCAACGTCGCTTTGCTTAGTCTTTCTGGCTTAAGTGTGAAGTCAGAATTATGCAAGGAGGCAAGAGACTTTTCACTCTGGTTCTCGCTTGGGCCAGAATAAATAGCTTTGTTTCTTTCACAAACATCAATAACCTGTGCTTTCTGCCAGCATCAAAGCATGCGTATGGTGTTTGAAGGTTATGCTTAGATATTTCTCTCTGAACGCAGTCCTTTGGTGGTTCCTTAGGAAATTCTAGCTGCCAGAAGCATCCTAGAGGATCTATAGCAGTGAAGCCCACGTAAGTGTCCCTAAGACTTTTTGGTTTGGTGTCTTTCTGGAAGGACCAGCTTCCCTCACTGACTTGTTCAGTTACATGAGACACTGAAGAATTTTCACACCTGAATTTGATTTCTGTTCAGGATACAATGAGGTTTTTGTTCCACAGAGGATTGTATCAATTTACAGCAAAATCAGCTGATAATCTCATCCCAGTATCTTTAGTGCACAGACAGGTTTTGGTTTTTTTCCACTACAAAGTAACAGTGAATCCAGCATAGCTCTATCAGATCCCATATCATCTCTGTTCCTCTGTGTCTTTTAATGTATATCTCGCACCAACGTACCTCAATAGCTAAATGAAGATTAGAATAGAGGTGACAGCTAACCCACTAGTCCTAAATAATCTACATCTGAACAACACGATCCTTGTTCTCTCACACACATTTAAGATGCATAAGGTACCTATTATGGTGCGTTCAAATCTCTGCAAGAACAACACAGGATTTCCTTCTTGTATGCATCTATTGATCTGATTAACTTCTGTATTAAATTAAATTCCACTGATTACCATATCACATGGACAAGGTTTCATTCAGAAATTACAGCTGGAGCCACTTCATTTTTAATGGCGATCCATCTTCAACTTGTGAAGCAAAGACAATCTGTCCTCTTTCCCTTTTTTTTCCCTAAGCCACTGTTTACCCTTCCTCCACATCCAAGCATTGTGCCTGTCCAGATGAACAACCATCTACATTTTAGGGATATCTGCATGACAGGCCATATGCTTGTATAGCGGTTCTGCAGCGTGGTTTAGTACTTCCCTCTACCGTCTTCCACACACGCGCACAAATCGGGTACTAATTCTGAACC
>NW_010525785.1:0-780 GCF_000687285.1 Phaethon lepturus | reverse complement strand
GAACCGCTGGCACTTCCTCCCACCCTCCCAACATGGAAGCTCACGGGCAACGAAAGAGAAGGCTCCCTGCACGTCAGCGCGATCTGCAGCTGCTAGAGAAGCCTGGTTTATTCCGCCCACTTCAGATGGGTGAAAGATACACCCGTCTTCCCTCAACTATGTGAAGAACAATACAGTACTTTGATGGAAAAAAATACATTGATGTTTGCTTTTGTCTCACTTTATAGAATTTCACTTTAAAGAAGAAGGGAGGAAAAATCTCCCTGTGATAATCCTCGGTTTGGCTTGCTACCTCTGCTTCTGCCCACAAAAAAGGAAAACAGTAGGCAAAATTTGCTGCTTGTTTTTAATTAACCTATTTTAATTCATTTCTGCAGAACCCTTGTAGATAAGACAGCTGGTTAGGGGTTTTTTTTTCTTCCTTCCTTTTACATAATCTTTCATGGAAAAAGATCAAAAACCTATGGCAGTAGATGGGGATGGAATATGAAAGTTTTCACAAAGGAGTTCAGATATCAGAGCAAAACCATTCACTTCAAGTTTTGCAAAATATTTCTAGACTTTAAAATTTATAGGCAGCTTTTTATCTTTCAGTTCTTTAAGGAAAATTCCAGCAATCATTTAGCTATAAGTTATTTTAAGCAAATATTTACTTTATATGCAGTTATTTTCTTTTTTCCACATCTCCTCGGAGATACCCACCAATTTTTCAGTGTTTTTAGCTGAATGTATATTTAAGGTGAGGGAGATAATGTAACCAAAGTGGTAGGGAATTAAAAT
>NW_010525784.1:0-14011 GCF_000687285.1 Phaethon lepturus | reverse complement strand
TCCTTCCTTCCTTCCTTCCTTCCTTCCTGGAAAAGGTTTTTTATATTAATACTGTTATGCCCACATGGGGAGGGAATCAATGTGACTGAGGGGTCAGGTATCCCTCATGGCAACTGCAGACTGGAATCACTAGCCATGCAAAGTAAATTCTTGAGAGAGGGACAAGAATATGCATGAGAGTGCGTACTTTTTTGATACGTACACAAAATGGCAGCTATGACAAGGCACTCAAAAATCTTTGTTCTCTGTTTCATTTTTTGCTATTCTTTGAGTGTGGCTATGCATCGCACAGATTCTGTGTTGAAATTGCGTAACAGTTCCCCTCAGGTTCTTCTCCAGTTTTGTTTGATAAAAGTCTCCTTTATGTAAACTACGCTCTTGCATCATCTTTGTTATATTCTCCTCTTGCAATTAGAAACAAGGTGATAAAAACAAGGCTGTCTCTACAAGGGTATTACTATCACACAACAAAATAACTGCTGTATTGTGGCCAAACCAAATATTTCTAAACAGTTTGCATCTGCCTAATTTCAGTGTATTTTCTATTCGTTACATATCCTACTGCTGTGTTCAGCTACAGTTTAGAAGTCGTGTGATGGAAGCAGCAATGGTCAGAGACAGTGCCTGTGTGGAAAAGGAAGCAGGAATTTGAATAAAATCAAGTAAGATCAGCATCGTTAATGCTCTGCACTCTGACCCACAGAATCAAGGAAAGCATGGAATCATAGAACAGTTTGGGTTGGAAGGGACCTTAAAGATCCTCTAGTTCCAACCCCCCTGCCGTGGGCAGGGACACCTTCCACTAAACCAGGTTGTTCAAAGCCCCATCCAACCTGGCCTCGAACACTTTCTGGTACACATGGCACTTTGGGACATGGTTTAGTGGGCATGGTGGTGTTGGGTTGATGGTTTGACTTGATGATCTTAAAGGTCTTTTCCAGCCTTAATAATTCTATGATTCCATGATTCCTATCACTACATGCCCTTGTAAAAAGTCCCTCTCCAGCTTTCTTGTGAGCCCTGTTTAGTAGGTAGTACTAAAAGGTACTGGAAGGCTGCAGTAAGGTCTCCCCAGAGCCTTCTCTTCTGCAGGCTGAACAACCCCAACTCTCTCAGCCTTTCCTCATAGGAGAGGTGTTTCATCCCTCTGATCAACTTTGTGTCCCTCCTCTGGACTTGCTCCAACAGCCCGCCTTATGTTGGGGGCCCCAGAGCTGAACACAGGACTCCAGGTGGGGCCTCACAAAAGCAGAGTAGAGGGCAAAATCACCTCCTTGGACATGCTCTTTGGATGCAGCTCAGGATACAACTGGCCTTCGTTGCAAGCACACATTGCTGGGTCATATTGAGCTTCTCATCAGCCAACACCCCCAAGTCCTCCTCAGCAGAGGATGGATTCCTCCTCAGAATGCTCTCATTCCATTCTCTGTCCAGCCAGTATTTGTGTTTGGGATTGCCCTGACCCATGTGCAGGATCTTTTACTTGGCCTTGTTGAACTTCTTGAGGTTCTCATGGGCCCACCTCTCAAGCCTATCAAGATCCCTTGGGATGCCATCCCACCCCTCAATTGTGTTGACTGCACCACATATCTTGGTGTCATCAGCAAACTTGCTGAGGCTGCACTCAATCCCACTGTCCATATCACCAACAAAGACGTTAAACAGTGCTGGTCCCAATACCAACCTCAAAGCACACTTCTTGTGCTTTCTCCTACCAGTTTTAAAAATGCATGATGGCGTTACTTGGTAGATATAGTGTCATAGTGTATGCTCTCAGATAAACACCCAGAAAGCTTTCACATCACTGTATCATGCATTTCTTACGTGCTCTGTCATGGACTGAAAAGCGTGCAGTGTCCATACCAGGTGGGAGTGTATGGCTGTTGGTGCTTCTAGCAGGAAGCAATCTCATTAACTTTTCATGCTCATCAAGAACTGCTCTACATATCTTCTGCTCTGCTCTGCGCATCTTCTCTAATGAGAACAAATCCAGCACTTCTGATTCTAATCAGAAATGTAACTAGAAGGGGCAAGCTTTTTTCCTCCAGAAGCAGGAGGTGAGCAAATACAGCTTCCCAAGAGTCTGTGGGCATGTACAAGAAGGTTGCTCCTCCTCTGTGGACCATCTTATGCCTGACAGGGTGTAATCAACAGAGTGGAATTTGTAAGATTAATTGAATATTTGGGCTCTCTTTCATTTACACAGATGAAAACTGGGAATGACTCCACCAGAGAAATGTAGTTACAGTGGTGTAATTAAGAGAAGAATTATGCCTTGGGACTCCACATTGACTATCTGAGTGGGAGAAACTGCTGGCCTCAACTGTTGTGCCAAAAATGAATGCAAACCCACGCAGCAGCAGGGAGGGTTTTGCTAGCAGCCCACAGCACAGGGCAGGCACCCCTGGCATGGCACCCCCACCACAATGGCCTCAGGCAGCTGTGGCAGCTGAGGGAGGGAGGGGGTCTTTGCACACAGGCTTTTTAAAATGTCCCTGAGTACGTTTCAACTAAAGTGCACAAAAATAATCTAATTCCACTCCTGCTCTAAGAGGATGGCATATATTGTTCTTTCTCTTCATCTCTTTCCCCTGAAAGCTTTCTGCACCCAATTGCATTAATGAACGCTGAACTGATGATGATGCAGATCAGATCAATATGGATGTATGCAGAATTAGGTCATTCTGATGGAGAGCAGGCCAGCCGCTCCAAGAGCACTCTTCCAGAATGAGAGGCAGTGAGCCGAGCCCTTGTCCCTTGCTTTTGCTTCTCTTATATGCTATGCATGAGGGTGAAATCCAGCATACTAGCAGTGCATTTTGCAGAGACAGACATTTGCTCCGAATGTGAGCTTAAAACATGAGTACCTTCTACACTAAAGTAACAATACTTGGCTCCTATATGCAGCTGTTGAGGCCTCTAACAGCTAGGTAGGAGCTTTACAAGCAAGGAAGAGGGACAATTTGGGAAGAGGAGACAAAGATCTATTCACATAATCTATGTGAGGAAGTAACAAGTCTTCAAGACTGGGAGAAAAGCAAGAGTGAAACCAAAAGGATCTGTCCCTGCACAAATTCACTGTTACATCCTTTCTTCTGCCCTCAGTGAGTTGGATAGGACAAACTGGCAGGTACAAGGGAGTCCCAGAGGGTCAGCTATTGAACAAAGAGATGTTCTAGACAAAGCCATCTTAGGGCAGAGCCATCAGGAGCAGGCAGGGGTTGAAGAGCAGGTCTGAGGTGAACCTTGTTGCTTCATGATATTTCTATGCCAGTATCTCAACCTCCCAGAGAGCAGCCCAAGTTTTGCTATTAAAAGCTATGAGCTTTATTTCTAAGCAAGTTGGAAAAGGCATGCTCCAGGACTTTACCTCCAAGAGTTACACTAAAAACTACAGGCAGATATCTTGTGCTGAGGGTGTGATATACTTCATTAATAATAAAAAATATGTAAAATCTGAAACCGTTACCCAGCAACACTGCAAATGTGTCAGGTATCCTGGCATGTAAAGCTACTGTTATGCTGGTACAGCCACCTCCTCATACCTCACAGTAGCAGTACTGAGAAGAAGTAGGTAGCTTCTTGGAGCACTACAGGGCCCCACAAGCTATGGGACCTTAGATCACTTAAGGTCCACAGGCTTAAGGTCCTTAGGTGGCCACACCTTAGTGGCAGTAATGCATGTCTATTGCCCTGACCATGGTCTGGTCCCACTATAAACTGCACAGAGTGTGAATGAAGGGCATACCAGTGTTTGGGATCTCCACTCTGTCTAAGCCCTCAGCAGTGCAGACCAAATGGGAAGTCAATATGGATTATGAGGGCTACCAGGAGGTCATCACCTATTCAGGCCCTGAGCTATGATCTTACAAAACTAAGCAATGAAATTTGAAAGTCTTCGTTACTCCGGTGATATGTTAATTACCATGATAATATTTCGGTTCCCATATGGTCTCCTATTTAAAGGAACCCAGACAGAGTTTTGCTGATGTGAAGGAGAATATGAACTGCATACTGGTGTACAATGAGTAGATGCTCCCTGCAGAGGCATGAATGACAGCTGTCAAGACAAACAGCAAAACATTCCTGCCTGTCTGGAGTGAGAAACACAGCTCATGCAGTATTAAGTGGCCAGTATGAAACTGAAATTTGGTTCTAAAAAAGCCTGTGCTAAGGAAGAATGAGGGGGCTGGGATTTTTCATTTTAAAATAGATCTTTTCCCCATTTGTAGGTTGGTCTCATTTTGCAGGAGCTATATTCTGCACCAACATGTGGTAGACCAAAGATTAAGTCTCAAATTCCCAGACACTGGGTTAGAAGAGGCCAAGAATGTCACAGAAGTGACAAGCTTACTGTCAGGAGACGGGGATTTGGTTGCTATACTTTTCAGCACCTCCTGCTACTTGAACCTTCCAAGAACCTTGACATTCGTAACAGAAATGGCTAATTCCCACCTCTCTCCTCCAGAACAATCAGCTCTTAGTAGGAAGCTTAGCTAAAAAGAGCCATTTAGTATTTTCAAATGGCTGTGGCTTACACCCTCCCACTGGCAATATTAATGATGTCCTTTGCCTTTTATGAAGTGATCCGGACTTCATCAGAGTGCACAGATCTGGAAGCAGGAAAATATCAAAATAAATACTACAGTTATCTGCCAGAGTTCAAATATGTGCCAGGTAATAATTCAACTGCTTTATGAAATGAACACTTTGTTTTAAAATCTCTTGTAGCATATGTGTCTAAACTACTTTTGACTGCAGAGAAAATGATTATGTGCATTTTCAAGGTGAAAATTTTGCCTGAGGTTAGCAAATGCAAACTAGGTGCATAAAAATGTAAGAAAGATCAAAGGGATATAGCTACACTACTGTGTGAAGGGCATTTCTAGGACACCCTGCAGCCTTTATACTCTATCCAGACATTAGATCACAATCACAACCTAACGTATGGGCATAGGCTGCTCTCAAAAGGATGTGGCTCTGCTGATGCCTGAGCTCACCTAGTGGCTTAGTACATTGCAACTACTTTTTTAGGTGCTTACGCAAAGTTCTTGTTGCCTGCAAGATATCAAAGCATAAAGGACACACGTGGACATGGGGGTCACGTTGTTCTTCTGGATGTTCTTGAGAGCACTCCATAATGGCAGGGAAGGCACAGCCCTCTAGGATCGTTTGAGGCTTTTTAAAGATACCATTAAAACAAGAGTCTATTTCTCAGTATCAGTCTTGCTCTTTAATCCGTATACTTCATCCTTAGCTCAAAAAATCTAAACTTCAACTTTTTTTGCTGTTCATATAGAGCCAGGAAACTCCAAACTCACCCATTTTTATCTGCCAGTGCCCCAGGTTGGAATGTTATCTCAGTTCAGTTCGGGGGTTTCTGATTACTGTGCTCAGAAGCGAAGGGTTGAGATATGCACTGGCTAAGAGCCTACTTCAAACCACTTCAGCAGAAAACCAAGTTCTGTTCTGGAAAAGGAATGTAGGACAGTTTTCAAATATGCTTTTCCTGGATTGACATACTCTAGAGTGTCTGGAGAACCAAAAGCCAGCTTCAGGTCTCATGGGAGATGGCAGAGGAATGAGCCCAGAGCTCTCAGTCTTTGCTAAGCTTTTCATACCTTTTGCTTTTACAATCCAAATGCAACAGCAGAAAATAACATTTAGTTTCACTCACATCTCTGAATGGCAATTTCCATTTTTTCAAAAGAAATGCTCATCTATACCCCAATAAGTGATCAACAGTGCCTTGGAAGGCCAAACATATGGAAGTCACAGTAATCTCCACCCACCTTTCAGACCAGTGAATTTTTCCCAGATCTAACAAAGTGAGTACTGACACATCAGCCTTTTTTACTGATACTCACCAGTTGTCTCTCCCAGCTGCAAGAGCCACTCCAGCCCACGCCATTTACCCCACTGTTCAGATATCACCTCTGTGCGCATTAGCACACTGTGCTGTTGGTTTCCAGCAAGGATTTGGGTATTGCAGCTATTTCAGCCTACTGTCAGCATCAGACTTGCAGAGTCTATCTTATGCTACCATTTGGGATGTTCTGAGGTTTACTGAAGGCTACAGAAAGCAGAAATGCAGTAAAGCATCTCTGATGTCTCCCTGTAACAAGTCATAGCATGACAATGACTAGATTTGAACCTCCATTTCAAAGTGGCGTTGCCAGTAAAAGTTGAATTTCCTAGCTGCTACAGCTGCTACCTTAAGGCCTAGTCTAAAGACCAGTGAAGGTAATGGAAAACTTCTTGGTGACATTAGCATTCCTCCAAATTAAGGAACCACTTTCCAGAACTACCAGTTCGTCTGTCACTGTTCTCATATTGACTATGCACTGGTTGCTATAAAAGTGACCAGTACACTGCAGCATCTCTTCACTGTATTTGTTTTATATTAAGTTTATATTTCACTTGTGAATTGTCTGTGAACAAAATAAAACTTCCCCAAATTCATTCTCTCTTAAGCATTCTTCTTTGTTTTCATAGCCATTGTGTTAGCCTATAGATATTTGTTGTTTGCACCTCTGTGTGATAGTTGTCATTAAGATCTCAGGCTGCTTTGGTTTAGCACGAAGGTCATGATCGAATAATAATAATAGTAATAAAAAAATAATAACAGCAATAAATAATGCACCACGTTTTCAGTGCAGATTATCATTACTATGAATCTGAAATTTACTCTCTCTGAATGTTCTCAATAATCATTTAAAATTCACTACTTTCAAGAGTATTCCTCTATACAAATTTGGCTGCCAGAACATTAATGGAAAGTGGGTAGAAAAGAGGCATAAAGTAAGCTGAAGTACATATAAACAATTCAAAAGATTATCCATGAATATGTTTTTTGTTTTATTCATTGAACTTTATTGGTACTTAAATGTGTATTTGATCCAAACTGCCATCTAACTTACTCAGGGAATAAGGTAATCTTTTACTTTTTTAATGAGTGACTAGTATAAATCAGGAGTTATGAATATAACAAAAATACAAAAATGACAATGCATTTATTTTATATCATGTGTGATTTCATGTTCTAACAACGTTTACCTTTTCCAACTCCAAGATCACAACTGACTTTTGAGCATATGGAGAAGCAGATGTGTCAGAAGTATCCCAGGGTGTACTAAAAGAAAGGGGAAAAAAATTAGGCAGTCCTGTGTGATTTAGTAAGGTTGATGTGAACATGAATATCCACTAGCTTAATAGCTTTAGCTAAAAGCTGAGCATCATAGTTCCTTTTGTCTCCTGTGCTGACTTGCCCTTTTGCATAGTTTTACTGAAGTTGCACTAAGTTTTGTATTTCAGCACATTCCCACTGTGTATTAAAAAAGTAGAGATGCACCATGTGAAGATATCTGATATACAGCTAGAGCTGGACAAAACTTTTTTGGTCAAAATGTTTTTCCTGAGTAACAGTGACTCAATTATGTCCATTTTTTGTTAGCTGCTTAACGGAAAAAAAAAGAAGTCTTAAAACTTGAAAAATGTCAGCATTTTACTTTGAGACACTCTGATTTTTAGTTCAAAGCATTTGGAAATCAACTTCAGTTTTATAAAAAAAATGACCAAGAAAACAAGAAACCCCTCCCAAACCCCAAAACTTGTTCTCAATTGAAAATTATTATTTTTTCCTACTTTTCATTAGCCTGAACACTTCATTCCAGGTTGATGCAAAATGAATTCTTGTAGATCTGCCAGTGAGTCCCCCAAATCACTTATTTGCCCAGCTCTGGATAGACAAGTCTAGTTAGGAGCATTTCTTTGGCAAAAACACCAGCTGTATTTTTTGTGTGAGTGTCAACCTCCTGGGTTATTTTCAGATAGATGAATGGTATGCTTTCAAGTGACTGTTCTTCCAAATACTCTCTCTGCTTGTTTGCGCTTATCATGCATCAGTAGTTTTGCTTTCACATTGAAAATGTACAAAGATACCACTCATGGTCATGAAATTGTACAAGAATGACGCTAATATGAGGCCAAAAAGGAATATCTGGCTTTGAATCTACAGCAACACAGCTATGAAGGCCTTGGTGGCTTAAAGGGGATGCCAGAATATTCCACTTCTATTTTACTATTTCAAATCCTGAATACAGCTCTTCATGACATAAAGGGTGAATAGAATAATTTGAAAATGAAATTTTTGGGATTATCATCATAATATTGGTTGAAATAAAAATCACAGACAACAAGGTGCCTGAGGCAAGACATGAACATTACATTAAACTCTTGTTCTGTCAGATGGCAGTGGGAGATGGGAGAGTGGGAGACCACTCATGGTCTCCTCTGAAAAGGAGACAAAATCCTTGTACAATGATACCATCATGCTGTGGACCTATACAAAGCCCTTTCAGTTTTCCAGGGCAGCACAGGGAGCTCATTAACAACAAAGGGGGAAATAACCTATCTATACCAGCCATGAAGTCATCAATGGTGAGAGGCAAGTCACTTTGTGAAAGGTGAGAAATCACAACCATTTGTGAGAGGTGAGAAGGGTCTGGACAATTTCCAAAGTCACCTTTTCGTGAAACAGTGTTGTAAATAATGCTTTGAGCATTACTCACTTCATGGCAGTGCAGACCTGAATTTACTGCTCTCTGCCTAGTTGGAGAAGATGGCAAAGCCTGTTGAGACATTAGGGGTGGAAGAAAAGAGAGTTCAGATGATAGAGGTTCTACTCTTCAGTACAAATGGTGGCAAAAATTCAGTCCTGCTTAATTCAAACCCGAGTTATCTTCCCATTGCAATTCCCGTCTCTCCAAGGTTCATGTCTCTAGTGAAAAAAAAAAACACAGAACAACCAAACATTTTTACAGTTTTGGCTTCATAATTCTATGGTTTTGGTGAGTCTGAAATAAAATGAGGAGGATACCAAGTCATACATGAAATGTATATAACTGAAGTGTCACATGCCATGTGAATGGTTTCTTGTGTGCTCCCCATTATGAGCAAAATTCACAGCTATCTAATTCTAATATTCACACATATCTAATATTCACAGATATCTAATTCTAAGCTATCTTTGTGCCAGAAAAACACCAGCAAATAATTAAAAGACAAGAACAGGGAGTTACTAGAGAGGTAAAAGAGAAGATGTACGAGGTGAGAAGAAGTGCATGTGGATATATCCCACAAATGACAGTTAAGTGCCTCAGAAGACTGTAGGCCAGAGCAGCCCACGCGTTGCAGTGGGAAAGGGTGAAGCATTGCTGGTCCCAGCCAGCCCAGCTCTGCTGCTGGGTGAGGCAGGTCTGTGAGCTCGGAGCTCACCTTGCTCTTGCACCGTGTAAACCGCACGACTACCAGCACTTTCTGCACGTGGTGACCAGGGAAAGGATCCTCGCTCTTGGCCCTCATCCACAGGCTTAAGTAGGTGAATAAGTACCCAGTGTGAACCCTTATGTACCAGCCACAGACACTCTGCACAGCAATATGCAATCAGGGTCCTTTTGCTGTTAAAGGACTTTGAGTAACTGAACGCTGATTCTTCTTTTCCCTCTCTTCATATCTTTTTTGCTTGCTTTCCCTTTTGTGAATTAATGCTAGATTTATTGCCTTGGGTGAGTTTTTCAAAGCACTCACAGTTGGCCTAATCCTGTTGCTGTTGAAGCCACTGGGAGTTTTGCCAATGCTTTTAATGAGAACAGAGTTAGGCCAGTGCTGTGAGCTTTGAAGCCCCCGCTTTGTGTGTACTCATGTGAAGGTGGGGAACGGAGTGCAGATAAAATGAGAACCAGTCTAAACCTGGATCCAGCAAGGGAAAATAATGCAAACAAAACCTTTCTTGTGGTTCAAAGGAATCTCTTCAGCCATTTCTTGCACCATTCCCAAAAAGCATCAAACTGATTTTGTAATCAGCACCCGCTTTGTGGGCATGCTCCACTCCGTGCGGCTACAGCTTGGTTTAATGGTGATTTAATTTACGTTTTGGGGCTAGCTGTTTTTCACTTAGGAAAAGTGTGCAGAATCCACCTTTCTTCTTCAAGTGCACCAACGAATAGTCTGCTAGTAATCCACATTTAGTCAGGAATTTTGAAACCAGAAGGGACCATCACAGTCTTATAGTTACACCTTCAGCATAATAACAGTTTGTAGAGTTACAGTCAATAATTTCAATATTCACCTGCATTTTCTGTTTGAGTTATAATAACATAGGGGATATTTAAGTGTGTGTGTTTTCAGTGCTATAAATAGGGAAATATACACATCATCTACCTGGGTTGGGTGTGCCACAAAGCGACAAAGCATTACCCAGACTGAAACAGGCAAATGATTGTGAAAGACAAACTAAAACAAAACAGGGATTTTTTTTGGTTGTTATTTCTGAATTGCAGTAATATTTTCTTGTGGCCCTTAAATATAAAAAATGTATTGATTTTTATTAGAATTGACTGTTAAGATTGTTAGGTTAGACAAAGATTACACTTATCAACATAAAATGCTTTCATAAGTTCAATTTCTTCATCT
The DNA here is from genome assembly GCF_000687285.1 of Phaethon lepturus. NCBI lineage: Eukaryota > Metazoa > Chordata > Aves > Phaethontiformes > Phaethontidae > Phaethon > Phaethon lepturus. The sequence goes on along the minus strand of NW_010525784.1, from coordinate 3,538 downwards.
GCATCCAAGAGTAATACTTAGAACAGCATTTATCCAGAACATTGCCCTGACTTAGGCATTGCCAAGAGAGATGATAAACAGGCTTCAACTTGCTTGAAATATTCTTGCCAGTCTTAGCATTTCATGCAAGAAAGCAATAACAGTTTTTACAGATTATAGCATTTTTCATAAGCTATCAAAGGCAGTTGATTATAAGATATTATTGTTTTAAAAGCCCTCAAGCCCTAGACAATCTTTGCTAAAAAAAATAGCAGAAAAAGCAAAGTGCTGGAATAAGAAACCTCTGAATTCAAATCCTGGTCTTATGGTCAGATGCTCTGTGGCCTTCTCAGTGTGGCCAAGTCTCATGATAGCTCAGTTAACTTCCTAAAAGCCTTTGCTGTTAAAGTCAAGTGGTTGCGTGAAAAATACAACATTTAGGTCAACAAAATAAAAAACTGTGGTCTTCATGTCAGTGGAGGATATCTTCAAAACAAACTCTCAAGGCTCAACATTGTACAAGCAGTTAAATTTTTTTTTTTTTTTTTTCCCAAATCCCAGTAAGGTTGTGGAATAAGGCTGGAGTATCATTTGCACATATTTAGGCAAATCAAAGTTCATGCTCAGTTTCTTTTAATTTTAGACAAATATTCATGTTGTGGAAGCTATTAAACAGAAATAAACAATCTCTACCTCAGAAAATCCTTGAGGACAACGTATTAGGGCATAAGAGGAGAAGTATCACACTCTGACCAGTTTGCTTGTTCTTATGCTCCTGCTCCTATACTTTTAGCCAAAGCAGTTAGGTGCAATAGTTCTGGTGGATATCGGGCTGTGTGGACCTTCACCTGACCCAGCTGGTATGCCTGTGCAACTAAACACAAGAGGCCCAGGGAACAATGTCAAGGTTTCTGGAAAGAGGGCCTGGGACTGTGTGAAGCAATGTGAAGAATGTGCTATGCTAGAGTGGATTTTTATAGACTGAAATTCAGAGTAATGGCTGCATGTCCCAGGATGTAAAAAGGAAGTATGAAAGGACAACAGGATTACTTTGGAGGACTGTGTACTGTGGAGGGAGTGAACTCTGGTGCAACACCTGCAGTGCTGTTTGGAGCAATTGCCCCTGAAGATACCTGTCCCTACGACCAAGAATAGCTTCATCTTGGACAAGGCCAGTCAGCATGAGTCAAATAGAGCAAAGGAGAGGGTACTCAATCTGTTTTAGCAATCAAGAATCCAACACTCTTGCTTCCTTCCTGGACCCTGTTTATTTAGCAGTGTAAATGTAGCCCATGTGGCTATTCTTATAAGTTTTGGGAAGAACATTTAATTAGCAATTACATTGTGCTCTAGCATTGTACAGAAGCACTTAGTGTTATGCAAAATTAGAAAAAATGGTTTCTAAAAATGGTTCTTAGAATGACTCTTACAATGTTTGATTGTTTTATTGTCAAGACCACTCTCAGCTCTAACTTGCAGACATCTTCTCTAGCATCATTCAAGACACCCCTGGAAGGGTGTCTCTTTGGAATGTGTTTCCTAGTCTATTTTAAACCATGTTTTCACTTCTGCTTTAAATGTAATATTTGTCTGTGTTTCTTTAAACATTTTTATGTACTCTTACTGTAAGGGCTTTGAATGTGCCTCTGAAAACCACTAAACAACATAGTTGTTGTTGCCATTGCTGCTTGATCTTTCTGGGAGGCCAGTCCCACACAAACCTCCTTCCCTCTCCAGAATACTGCATATTGTAAATACAACAACAACTTTCAGTTTAGTCAGAGGAGAAAAATGCAGTAGCTTTCTCTTCTTTCAGATCATGAATTAATTTTTTGTTTCGTAAATACCAGTTTCAATAGCTGTGCAGCCATTTACGTTAACCAGAAGACCTCAGATACAACAAAAAGCGTGAGTGATGTGGTGAGATGCCATTTCAAATATGCCATGCTGGGACTGAACAGAGCATTATATTTAGACATGTTCCCAGATTTTAATTCCTTTCTACACTTCTAGAGCTCTTCATGTGCTGTAATCACAGGTATTTAGTTGACAAAATAAATTAAAAGGTTATTCTCATAATATAGCAGGATGATTTATGCTTTCTGTCCCAGTCAGTGAACTCCGACACTTCATAATGTGATAGCTCTAGCCCTGTTCATGTCACTGAAGAGAAACTAAGGGAAAGGCAAACTAAAAGAAGAGGAAAGAACAATATTATTCATGTTATATCTGCTTTCCAAATCTAAATGGAAAATTATCTTCCCATTCCCTAACAGTTTTTGAGATTTTGCAACTTTTTTCCCATACTGAAACAGGAGGAAGGATTGAAAGGTTGGAAAATATCATAAACTGGTACACTGGGGAAAAATAATTTGGACGAGATGAAATGTACCATTTTTTTTAGACATGTTAGAAATCTTTCATCCTGATTGTGGCCTTTTTAATGTCATTATTTATTACTATGATTTAAAAGTTTTAAGGAAAAATGCGAAACTAAGGGGGAAATTGAAACCTGTGCATGTTTGAAATGTTTGAGAATGGTGTAAATAATTTCCAATAAATTTGGAAATTCAGGATAGTTTTTAAATCAGAATACTCGTTGAAGTATCTCCCTTCTCCCTGGCAGCTTCATTTTGACTAGTTAACACGAAAAATGTTAGAAAATTTTTAACTAGCACTACCAGTGTCTTCTTCCTGTCCTTTTTTCTGCCATTTGCCACTGCTGGTTATTTTGGCTACAGAAAAGGTGACTATTTTCAAAATTGTTCTAAGCCTTATGGCTGTGCTGCTCCTTTGATCATCACGTTGCCTGCCCTCCTGCTGCACCTGCAACACTTCCTGACAGCCAGGGAGAGGAAAAACTGGCATGCAGCTGAGATCCAGATGGGCACGACATGGTATCATGTCCGTCAGGCAAGGATGGAGGGATGGGGCAAGGAGAGCGCCATAGGGAACATCCCTGTTTCACTGTTGCCTATTTTGACGCTGCATCCAGGCTACAGATAGGGAAATGGAAAACGGAGGAGGGGGCTAAAGTGGGATTGGAGGTGGGGTGGCAAGCAGTCTGAGACAGTGAACGAAACTACAGAGAATTGGATCAGAGGTTTGAAACAGTTTGCAGAAGACAGCCAAGAATGAATCCAAATCTGGAAACAGAAAAGGACAGGCAATTCTGATTGTATCTCATCTCCCAGGCTAATTTTACTGCACATTTCTGCTTAGCTAACAGTTGCTGCCTGTCTTAATGACGTTTAAAAGCTAACAATGTCTTATAATGAAAGATGGATAACAGAGCTATTGGTGCTGTTATTTCATTTTTTTTGCTCCAACTCAACTAGACAATCAAGCATGTTTTCAATACGTTAAGGTTATCTGTACAAGACAGAAAGGACTGCAAACCTCAGACCAGAACTGCCCCATGTACATCACTGAGTAAGTATCTTGCTCTTACATCGAAGCAAAAACTGGAGTTCTGAGGAGGGCAGAAGAAGGTTTGTTTGGATTCTCTGTTTGTGGAGGCAGTGGGTGCCTGGCTCTGAGGGGGGACGGGGGAGGGGAG
>NW_010525783.1:0-206 GCF_000687285.1 Phaethon lepturus | reverse complement strand
CTGTTGACTCTTTTTATCGCAGGAGCCTCTGGGTCACCTCTGTAAGACTTCAAGTGTGCTGCGCTGCAGCCAGCATGTCTCAGAGCAAGAGGCTGAGGGCCCTCACTAGCACCCTGCCCCTCTAACCTTGGCATGTCATCTCACAGCATGTCACGGGCAAGCCTAATACTAGTCCCCTTGCGGGAGAAGGATGGACTTCACAACTC
>NW_010525782.1:0-6317 GCF_000687285.1 Phaethon lepturus | reverse complement strand
CCTGGGAGCCACTTCCCTGCGCCGACCGCGTGCCGCGTCCCCGCCAGTGCCCGAGGGGCACGGCATGCTGCTTCAGGCACAGCTCCACGCTAACAGCGAAACAGCTTTCAGACTGGAGCTGGCTTTCGGTCAGCTCCATCAGAAGATCAGGAAAATCAGCTGCCTAACACCACCGTGATGAGGCGCCCACTGAGTTCATGCTGCCCAGCAGTTCTCTCAGCAGTACCCCATCAAATACCCAACCGCTGCTGCGTTACTGTCAATGAATCCACTGCAGGCTCGAAAAACACGCTCTAGCGAAGAAGAAATGAAGCAGCCCACTGAAAACTCCGACTGGCTGCAAAAGACCAAGTGTTGTCGTATCTAAATGGCATTACCAACACCTTGCAGAAACTTCATCCCCACCAAGATGTTAAACCTCAGTGCAACGCTCTATGAGCTCGAAGGGGCTCTCAGAATAAGGCTGTGGGCCATTTTTCTCTTTTTTTCATGTTATAAAATGCACCTATCTAATCACTTACAATCAGTGAAAATGTAACCACGGTTCACTACTCGTCCCCGGGGCCCGTGCTGCTCGCTTTGCCCAGTTACCCAGCCTGCCTCTGATACCATCCCTACAACGCAACTATAAGCTTTGGGCTGCCGCTTCAAATACGCACTGGCCTTACTTCTCCAGCGTGGAGAAGGCAAATGCATTTAACAGCCTGAAGAAACTGTGTAATCGTACTGGCAGACACCAAACGCTGAAGTGGTGCCACATTACCACAACAACGAGAGCGCAGGGGAAGTGTAACATCTTTCGGCAATGCTGCCTGTTCCCAGTGTCCAGGGGAGAGCGAATAGCACGGTCCTGCTCATTAGCTATATGGCACCCATTTCTGAAAACACAGCATCACCCCAGGTACTCAGATCAGCATCATCTCTACCTGTTTTCCTTCATCTCAAGACCATGATTTTATTTTTCTGAGAAGACCAGCATCGCAAAGAGGCTCAAATAAAGAGCCATAGAAATGTAGTATTACTTGAGCAATGAGAGAACAGATTCCATTTTCTATTTAAGTTATAAAAGTAGCTATGATAATTGAATTATATAGTGTTTCTTCCTTCAGAATGTCTGAGACCACCACAGTGCTAAGTGGAGTTTAGTACTGTGAAAAGAAAGAGAGAAAACAGCTCTCAGGTGCAATGTGGTATAGTGGCAATATTAAAGAAGAATTTAAACATGGGAAAAGAGGATGACCCCAATATTTTATCTAACTAACATCACAGGAGACCAGACAGTAGTTAAACACCAACATTGCAGTTTGGCTAAAACCTCCGGATAAACATCTGCCACCTTGCAAAAATTGCTAACAGCTGTTTCTAATGATGAGAAATAATCAAAACCCATTTTTGAAATCTGCTTGAAAATGCATGCGGGGTTGCTGAAATCCCTTGGACAGCAAAGGTTCACAGCAGTTAAAGCCATCACGTGACAGATGAATTTCAGAAAACCCATAGACCAAGGGGCAAAACTTTTTGACATTGAAGTCGACTTGTGAAATCATGACAAAGAAAAGGAGATAATGAGGATTCTGAAGTCAGTCAAATAATTCTGCTTCTCTGAGACATGGGCGCAAGGAAAGAGTCAGTAAAAATGAAGGGAAGAAGACACTAAAGAAATATGTCCTATTAGCTCTTAAAGTAGTGTGATAGTGGTCTTCTGCATAGAAAGGAAGCTTCCGATGATTATGTGTGTTGGATGTATAGGTTATATGCAGATTAGTGAGTAATTTGGCACAACACAAACAGATCAGTAGATGAGAGCCGAAGACCTAGACCCCCTCTTCTACACTATATGCTGTTTGCATAGTGTAGGGCAGTAAATTTGGACTAGATTTAGATTGATACATGCGGATCAAAGGTCCTCACCATCCATGTGCTTTGAAGCAGTCTCAAGGACCGGTCACTGGTTCCACCTCTCATGTCCCCACTAGAAGAGGGAACCCATTTGCATCAACTTGGCAAGATACTAATAAGTTAGCAGCTATTAGGTTGCAATTCTGTATTTGAAAAATTAAGTAATTTTGGTTTGATATCAAAACTATGAAACAGAATGACAGCACACAATCTTCCTATTTCTAAATTCATATGCAAGAAAAATCTGTGTTAAGTCTTCACAGCTAGCTATAGAGAGATGCTCAACACGTCAAGGCTTTTCTGCAAGGACCTTTTATCAACCACATTTTCCAAGGAACTTTCAGAAACAGAGAAGTTAAGCTTAAGGAATTCCAAAGTGAAGAGGCTATTTTTTTTTCCTAAACATCTCTTGTATTTTCAGTAACAGTTATTTCAATTTTATGTTTACCTGTAAATTACAGCTATCTATAGTTTTAGGTAGTGGGATACTTATTAGGTGCCCCTACTTAACATGGAATGAACCAAAATCAAATTACTTTAGAAGATAAACTTACCTAGCTAAATTGTTGCTGTTAGGTAGCTGTGACTCTCCACGCCAATAACAACTATGTTAAGAATGAAAAGAAAAAAGAAAAAAAAAAAGAAAAAAGAAAAAAAAAAGATACCCATTCATTTTTAGTCATTTTCTTGCTGCTGGTATATGTGAAAGATTTTCATTTACACTCATTTATCAACTCAGACAACTTCACTAATGGGGAGATTTACTCTGATAACAAAGAATCAAACTGCACCTTGAAAGAGTATCACAGGTGGGTACATGCATACAGCAACCGCGTCAGGAATAAGGATGACCTTTTATCAAATCCAACTCAAAAATTACAGTTATCATTGACACAGTCATGAGCGCAGAGAGATGCCCAGATAGCAAAGATTTTACTGTAAATTAGTGTTTCTGAAAGAAATATTCACAAACATGGGAAGGCAGAAGAGATGTTAAACTGAATAGTAAAACAAGGTATAGAAATGGATCATAAAACCCCGTAACCTCGTACCCTGACAACATAGATGATGGAGTTTTTATCTGTCAAAGCTGCTTGTAGTCAATGTTACTGGATTCATCAATACCAACAACCACAATGACATAATAATAATAATGCTAACACTTAGTGCTCTCTAACACACCTGCCCTGTGTTCTTTTTAAGGTGCTTCATACACGAAGCCTCGTAAGGTAAGGATGTTATCAGAGTTTTACAGGCCCAGAAACCAAAACACAGGGAGCAATGAGGTACTACAGAAGCGGGTGGCCGAGCCCCAGGCCCTGGCGTCGCCTGGACGTCTCTTCTCACAACAGCCCCTCCTCATCTGGCACCTACATTTCTCCAGTCACAACGAGTTAAAACACACACAAGCTAATTCCTGTGGGGGCTAACAGAAAGTAACCCATGTTTAAGTGTAATTATTATTTCAAACAGGTTTGTTCTGGGTTTTTTTTTTCATGCAGAGTATTTGAATAAGGTGTTGCAGTAAGCAGAAGCAAATGGGTCATCTTCTGCACTGCGTAACGATGTGCAAGTGCAATATTGTTCTGCCTGACCTTTGAGCTAGCTGTTAAAAACCAGCAACCCCCCCCCAAACAAAACCCTCACAGATCATCATAGATTTTCCAAACGACACATAACGCAAGTCCTACCCAGTGGAGAGGATTACATTTTTAAGCTAGTGTCCAATTAGTACATTTTAACAGAAGCCTAAGAGCAAAAGCTACCCTCTACAGAGCATGCAAGTCGTTAAAGCTTAGACTGTTCCATGCATATTTTCTGCATCATATAAAAGTAGTCTGGAATAAAACCCAAACTACACATCTGTGTAGGATGCTGATAGACATCCTGAAACTGTTTCACTATTTCAATTTACTTGCATATTGTTTGATACAAGCTCAGGGAAATATGGCAAGCTGTGCCATGAACGGAGGGGAAAAGAACTAACTCTCTGTTGCTGTACGTTGTCTTTTATTAACTGAGACTCCACAACACTCTAAAGCTATGAAATACTCAAGAAAAAATTATTAAATTATTCATCGGTGATAAGACAATTAAGAAGCAAAGTAAGGAGCAAGTGGAAGCTTGGTCCTGAGGGAGAACAGCTGGTCCTCTCATTAAAAGTACGTTTTGGCAGCAAAATACTCTCTGAACTGAGGGAACCTGCTGCTAAAGCAGCCTCAGAGTCAAATTTAGGAGCAAGTGGCAGAAAGACTCGTGTGAAGAGTAAGGTGGGTATACTCCAGGTATCGCTGTGTGGCTGGTGCAAGCTGCAAACCCCTGCTTTGGGCAAAAAAGTGCCGTTTTATTGCACTTTGGAACCACAACATCGGGCAGTAGCTGCCTTTGTGCTGCTGTGCCAAACTGGACTGAAGTAAGCTTAAAAGCCAAGGAAAGACAGCATTTGCACCGAATAAACGCCCAGCTGAGCACGGAGTCCAGCGGCGAGGGTGGTGTCCAAGCGCCCTGTGCCCCCACTTCAGGTTCCCTGTTTATCAAACAGAACAGCGCTGCAGACCCCCAAGGGCTCTGGGGTGGTAAATACAGGAAAGCTTCCCGAGCAGCCTGCGACCTTCTCGGGAGCAGGTGCCATGGGCGTGCTGAACATCAGCACTGTGCCTCTGCACAGAGACCAAGCGCCGCGGTCAGGAAGGGCTGTTCCACCTTTGGGATTGCGACGGTGCAGGCGCTGTTGGGAAGAAAAAGGAGCTGTGCAACGTTAGCGTCATGGAAAGCCTTTCAGAGGTGGAAAAGAGAAGGAAAAGGAATAAAAAAGGGAAGGGAAAGACAACACTTTGGTGCAAAGTCTTCTATGGAGTGAAACAGCACACGCAAACCTGGCGCCATCCTGCTCTAACAGACCGGCTCATGGTGCCGGAGCTCTGAGAGTGTCTGAAAAACTCATCATTCAATACCATCGCTCCACTCCTCATCTCTCTCTTTCTGCTACCTATCTTTAGCTTGTGGGTTTTTACATACTTTCTTGTTGTAATTTTTATTTCTTTTCCTGTCCTGCCACCTTTCCTGCCTCCTATGCCTGCAATAGCTCAGGAGATTCACCCCTCAGCTCATCATCTCTTACAATCCATCCTCCAAGACAATCCATCGTAAACTCCTAATAAAAAACCCCAACCAAACAACAGACCATCTCTCACTCACAGCATCACAAAAGGACTTATTAATTTGTATAATTCCACTGCTGAAATACATAATTAGTGAGAATTACGATTTGTGTTCTTTAAAGACAGTATCCTTAAGAACGTCTACAGCAACCTCTGTAGCATCTGCTGAAGTATGAAATTCCCACTCACTGGCACACCTTGTTCTATACATCTGAGAAACTTTTTCAAATAACATCAAGGTCCATAATTTTTTTGTGACACAGAAATGCAAATCAGTTACTTCATCTTAATCTCATACAATCTTACTTCCTAGTTAGATAAAACACCGCTTTTTTTTTTTTTCCTCCCTAAATGCCATCCTCTTCTTTCCCATATTTCCCCATACGTGTGGAGTATCTTTACAGCAGAAAGCAGAAAGACGTGAAGGGTTTTTTCCTAACCAATTAAGTCTGTTTAAAATTGTTACTCCAATTCTTGCATAAGATTCAAACATGCATAACTGGCAGGAATTCTGACATCCCCGCATAGCGCCAAATTAGTCTCAGCCTGTTTCAAACCCTGATTCATCATCTAAAACGTAACCATTCCCACTCCAATCTTTCTGCACCCATTTGTTCGCTTGGGTCAGCTAGCAAAGTAAACATTTTAGCCTTTCCTGCTGCTCCAGATATGTTACACCAGAGCAGGTTTTGCATAAGACGACATGGCACGCTACTCTCTTTGTAATGTTTTTAGGGCCTTAGTTATAAATACTGCAGATGATGCTCTAGGCAGGAACTCAAGCGATGCAGATTTCAGCTCTTCCCATGAACAGCAGGGAGAGTTACAGGTTCAGTCTGAATCGCTCCCGTACTGATTTACCCTAGCTGATCAACGAAAAAGGAAGCATAGATGAATGGGAATTTCTAAAGCGACGGAATTTATACATATCAAGTTAACAATTTATTAGGTAGACACAGTTATCTGGGTATATACAGGTACTGAGCATTCAGGAATGCACAGGACAAAACCCCGGTACACAGAAACGATCCCCGATCCACAGCAACGATGCCAACCTGCTGAGGAACAAGTGCTGAACAGGCGAAGCAGATGAAGGCGCTGGCCCAGAGCTGGGCTCCCGGCAGAGCCGCTGCGCCGGGCAGCCAGGGCAGACAAGCCCCCCAGCTTCAGGCAGCGCTGGGCCCCGATGGCCCAGAGCCACAGAGGCAACGGGGAAGACAGAGGAGTTTTAGACAGGTTTACTCTTCGCTGGGTGAG
>NW_010525781.1:15428-17269 GCF_000687285.1 Phaethon lepturus | reverse complement strand
AAGGTCCTTTCCAACCTAGTGATTCTGTTTCTGTTTTCTGCCCTACAGGTCCCAGCCAAGGTCACAGATGGCAATATGCCCATTTCCGTCAGCCCCCAACCGCAGAGCAAGCCTGAGCAGGGGATACTGGGACTGCTCATGGACAGCAGGCAGGCTCTCTGCACAGAGGCAGCCAGAGATTCACTCGTTCTGTATAAGCATTTCAGCTCATCTGGCACTTTTCATTCAGGAGCATTAACCTACAGTCCAACAGAATTACGTACTGTATGCTCCTAAATTTTTAATTAGTTACATGCGCTTGAGAGCAAATGGTCTCCTTTTTTTTCCCTGATATACATATAACTCCTCTCCGTGTTAATGGGATTTACATGGGTTTATCAAGTGATAATAAAAGCCTAAACGTCAGCTTCTGCTAATGCTGGCTATGTAATTTCCTGCTCTCTCAACACACAGGGAGTATAACTATGCGCTATTAAGTGCAACGTAACAAGGAGAAAAAAAATATTGAAGGTTAACGCTCAGCTTTACCCGTGCCGTTGTTGGAAACCTGTTACATACACAGGTTTTAGGACAAATCACACAGAACGAAGAAAATCAAAAGGAAAACCAATTTAAAAGTCATGGACGTGTCTTTTCTCCCCTGCAAAAGGGCACGTCTGTTCTTTGAAACGTCTGGGGGAGCAGAAGTCTTTGTCGGAGTCCCACAGCCTGCGTGTTGGAGGCTGCAGCAGCAGCAGAACGTGAAGGTCCATGCGGCACCTTGCTCTTCCTCTGGGGGGAATAGATGAAGCAAATAACAGCATCTGGGCCGATTTAATCTGTTCTCACGTGCCTCCAGTCTCCCGTCGGGCAGGCGTGAAACAACAAGTCCTTCAGCGTTACCTCGGCGTTCCCTGGGGCTGGAAAGAAGGTTTAGTCCCAAAGGGTGGGACTCATCTCTCCCCACTCCAGCTGTCTGCAGGAGTCTTGTCCCTAGAGTGCCTACGTCCTTCCCCCAAATACTAAGGAATAAAACTAGCACACCTGAAGCTCGGTGACAGCAATTCCACCTGAACTGTGCATGAATGGCCCTGGCTTCTCCGTGATTTCTAGCTACAAAGCTGTGGCCCATTTCTTCCCCTGAAGTGCCCTTGGCTTTAATGAGAAGAAATTGCTCCAAACAGGCGTGCACAAGGCTCGTCTCACCCCTGCTCCTTCCAGGCAGCTTCAGGGTAGAAAGGGCTACATTATAAACTGGATTATTGAGCCACAGCCGTTGCTGCAGTTGTTCAAAACAAACCTTTTTAAAATCTCCTCTTACCGCCCGTATTTTTTAATGCTTTGAGGGCTGAATTTTACATTACGAACTTTCTTTCTGTGAAGGCTTCACATGCGACACAGGAGCACAGAGCCCGGATACACCTTATATGCAGTTTTGCTATTATTCTCCAGCATTTCTTACGTGCCACAGCAGAAGTGACTTGTGAAGAGGAAGCTGAACGGGGAGTACGGGAACACAAGCAATTTCAGTTACCGCTCATACAAATTCTAGCCGCATGCTTAACCACCTCCCAGAGAAAATCAGATTAGCCTTAGCAATAACACCGTGCAGATCTGTTTATTGGAAAAATCAAAAAGGAAAACCTCTGCGGAGGGTGACCGCTCCAGGCTGAACTTCTGCCGGACAGATCCTGAAAACGGATGTCCCAGGGCACCCTACAGCCAGCAGGACCGACACGCAGTTATTGTGCCACCGTAGCATGGCTTGATGGAACAGCCATGCAATTTGCTGCCTTCTATCCGGCGACTGAAATAAAACACGAGGGAAGGTTGTGTTTTTTAAAACTTCCATATTGGAAAAC
>NW_010525781.1:0-15397 GCF_000687285.1 Phaethon lepturus | reverse complement strand
GGAATGTGTTTTGGGCCCAGCTGCAGGCAAATGCGGTCCGAGGCATCCCACACACATACCAACACATACACAGGGAGCCATACACAACACGCAAACACCCTGAAATCCCAAATAAATATCTCAAAAATCAGTTGTGCTCCAGGGGAAACAAGCGGCCTGCCCACACACAGAATTAAGAAGTTAATTAGTGTTTAAATATTTCCTTGCAAGCTTTGGCTCTGTTGCTGCTTCAATGAGTATAAAACTAGCAGGAACAAGTGACTATATGGGAGAAGCATGACTCTGTTTTTCAGCACGCTAAGATAAATGATAAACAAAATCACACAGGTAAACTGCATGTTTTTTATTACAGCTTTAATACGGCATGATTGGGAACTGAGGGAACTACTTTTTTTAAAAAAGCATATCCATTTTGATCTAGCAGTGACCTTTTAATACATTCAGATCCCTGCAGGGGAGACGAAGCTACTTGCTGTTTTCTGTAAGAAAGGATAAGCCCAAAAGAAAAAGGCACTTCAAGATCACATAAAATCAAGGATTAGCCACGGCAAAATATGTTTGCACCCTCTTAGGTATTACACCAGACTTGATGATCTATTCATTTTGGTACATTCCCCTGTATGACCTCAAGGTGGGATGGGTTTGGTTGGGTCTGCCAAGAAGACTCATCTGTCACGTACAGTCAGAGAAGAATGAGTTATCTCTACTATAGCTGGCAGTGGGCAGATGAAATACTGCTTAGCCATTCCTGCAGTCATTTTGGTGTTTACCCACCTGCGACAGAAGCTATGATTTTGTTTTGTTATCTCTTTTGAGTGCCACCAGCAGGTAGCTAATACAGTGCTGGGGGAAGCAAAGATGTCTAAGGCACCTTACTGAAGTTTTTACTCTCCCCTGACTGTTACTGTACAACTCCAACGCGAATAGATGGATGGTGGAAAAGAGTACTTTATACTTTACTCTCCACACCTTGGCCTTTTGGATTTTCCTTTTTTGAAAATAGAATAGAATAGAATAGAGTAGAGTAGAGTAGAGTAGAGTAGAGTAGAGTAGAGTAGAGTAGAGTAGAGTAGAGTAGAGTAGAATAGAAAAGAACATTTTCAGTTGGAAGGGACCTCCAATGATCATCAAGTCCAACTGCCTGATCACTTCAGCACTGTCCACAAGTTGAAGCATATTATTAAGGGCATTGTCCAAAGTTTTTTTACTCACTGGGTTTTAATTTACCGATAGGCCAAGTTTGCAAGTTGCCTCTAATGGCACAGCAATTTCACTGCAGGTATTGAAGCTATACATCTCTCTTTTCAAGCTTCTAGGGACTTTGTTATAAGCTAGGTGCTTCTGCTTCCACAAACATGTCCAGCATATCAAAATGGAAAGATCCCTGAATACTAAATTTAAAAAAAGCATGAGAGGTGGAAGGGTTTTCAGGCTGAAGTACTCCGTGACCAGAATACGCACTTACAAAGCCGGGAGTCTAGCAAATACCTTTACATAGGACCAAAGTTTTATGGAAACATGCCTCAAGGATGGAGAGAAGAAACATCAGCAGCACTTACTAATTGCTGCCTGCATTACAGTTGTGACAGCCTAACATTTTACAGTTCACTTCTCTTAACGGCTGATAAATGGTTTGGTTTTGCGTGCGATTCTTTGTCTAGAGAAGTTCACTCGTATCAACAAGAATAAGATCAATGCTCCCCAAGCACAGCTGCAGCAAGGCAGCTGGCTGCCATCAGTACGTATTAAACTCACCTCTCAAAGTTCTCTTCCAGCTTTGCCACCAACTCATTTTTCTGACCTTGAGCGGGATGTTTTATCTGTTGAGGTACCACCTGGTGCACCTGCAGATGGGAATCCTTCTTCCTTTTTAAAGACCGCTATCAATTTAGCTAAACCTGTATCTGTAATGTGCTTTGAGCTCTTCAGATGAAACATCACAGAAGTGCAGGTATTATTGAAACACACAGGTAGAAGCCGTGGATAAAATAGCCTTTCTAGAAATGGCTCTTATGGTCCTGCTTGCCTGTATGCAGTATTTGTCCCCAGCGCATTCTGGACACACAAAGGTCTGAATGTGTTCTTTCTTTTAGACACTTTGGGACAAACCCAAACACGACAGCTAGTTTTTATTTCAGAGGGAAGTATCTGAGTGACCCCCAAAAACAACTGGGACTTGTCGTGGTTTAGCCCCAGCTGTCAACTAAGCCCCACGCAGCCGCTCGCTCACTCCCCCATGGTGGGACGGGGGAGAGAATCAGAAGAATAAAAGTGAGAAAACTCATGGGTTGAGATAAAGACAGTTTAACAGGTAAAGCAAAAGCCACTCACGCAAGCAAAGCAGTATAAGGAATCCATTCCCCACTCCCCACGGGCAGGCAGGGGTTCAGCCATCTCCAGGGAAGCAGGGCTCCGTCACGCGTAACGGTGACTTGGGAAGACAAATGCCGTAACTCCAAAAATCCCCACCCCTTCCTTCTTCTTCCCCCAGCTTTACATGCTGAGCATGACGTCATATGGTATGGAATATCCCTTTGGTCAGTTGGGGTCAGATGTCCCAGCTGCGTCCCCCCCAACCTCTTGTGCACCCCCAGCCTCCTCGCTGGTGGGGCAGGGTGAGAGGCAGAAAAGGCCCTGACTCGGTGTAAGCACTGCTCAGCAATAGCGAAAACATCCCTGAATTATCAACACTGCTTTCAGCACAAATCCAAAACACGGCCCCATACTGGCTACTAGGAAGAAAATTAACTCTATCCCAGCCAAAACCAGCAGAGGACTGAAGCAGTGCTTTTGCACTGCGGATGCGCAAGGGAGAGGACCGAAAAGTCAATGGGGAGCTAAGTTATTTAAGAGGGTGGAGGCATCTTAGAGGGTGGAGGCATCATAGAGAGAGGGGAACTGGCTGCTGCCTGTAGATACAGAGCAGGAGAAAAGAAGGGAATGGAAAGAAAAGAACTGTTTAACCCAAGGTATAACCTCGGGGAAAATACAAACACAGATAACATCACAGACAAACGTATGGTGGAGACTGAAGGATTTCTTACTCGTGACTAGTTTGCTACACACCCTTGAGTAGTTCACTGTTTTGTGGCTGGATTTGACCAATTGAGGATGAGGCTCATGCCACGAGGCGGGTGGCAATAGCAGGGCATGGCACTGATGACTCATGAGCTTCCTTTCAGCCCCGACCTCGCTCTTTGCAGGATGGTCCCAATCTATGCGTTGCCATACTTTTCTCAGGCTAGGTCCCCAGGCCTAAGTATTTCCTTTCATAGAAATAATAATGAATGCTAAAGAGTAGCATTTATTTTCAAATAAATAATATGAATAAAAGCATAAGATAAAGGGCTTGCTCCTCAGTTGGGATGAATAGAGGCAGTTCCGCTCACTTCTGTGGCCACATTATGGCAACAAAGAATTTGGTTCAAAAAAGATTAATCACCAAAAAAGGACTTGATCTTCTTTTGGACTAGGAGTATCATTAGCTGCGTCCTTAGTCTGCTCTTCCAAAATACTGCTGAACAAGAGAGGAAAAAGGATGAATCATTGCAAAACTGCAAATATTTGGCTGGTTTAACAGTAGTAAAAGCCATTCTCCTATAGTAATCTCATCCTCTGTGGGCTCGCTTCAGTTTATTTTAGCTCATGAATGAATGTGTCAAGTATGTCTCTTGAAGTTCAAGACAAATACTTTCATTTAGAGCAAAAAGGCAAAATCATGAAGGACTGTTGATCTATGTACCTAAAAATAAACATCACCAAGCCTGTATTTAAGGACATCAAATATTTCACAGGTGACTTTCCAGTAATTTTAATACTTGACACTACAGCTGCAGTGTAGGAAAGACAACAGAAGCCTAATGGACTCTGAAACAGTCCTTGTTGATTGTGGTCAATAGTCTAGTATTTGTATTATTTTTACTGAGGGGACATTGTTCAGCACAGTAGCTTAAAAATAACACTGCTATTCCTGTTGAATTTGTTGAATTTTAAATTTTTGTTTCCTGGGGAGTACTTCTCAGGCAGGGACTGACTGAAGTGGTGCAAGGACTGGATGTGTCCATGTAAAAACGAGGGCTGCGAACTTTCTCATAGTTTCTGTTCGATGTAAATAAAACTACTCCAACTCTTCACCAGCCCTAGAGAAAGGGTGTTCTCTCCACTGCCGGGAAATTACAGATAAACTTGAAATCCCAGCAGCTCTGTTGCCAAACTTCATGTAATATTTTAGCTAAATTTAACATTTGTCTCCTTCCCATATGAACAACACTGCTTTCAAACAGTTCAGCGGTTAAATCTCTCCGGTACCATCTTAAAGCAAGCCTCGTAAGATAGTTAGTCTGTGCACAAAACATTGCAAGTTAGATTTTTTTGTAACCAAGTATATTTAGAAAAAGTTAAATGATTGTTTTGAAACTTTTCAGCTCACAAAGAGAAATCCATCTGCAAGACTGAACACACGCATTTAAGATCAAAATAGCAACAACTGTAAAATTAATAACTGATTTTATTAAAAGATAAAGTTTTGTAAAAGAAGAATACTCATTTATACCATGATCCAGTGGTACTTCAAAGACACTAGCACATTTTACTGTATTATGGCTAAAAATGCTAGCTGCAATTTGTCCTCAACAAAATAAAAACTTCAGAATTAATTTTAAAAATCTGTAAGGTTGGTCTTAGCCTTATAACATGGCTAAGTAAAACTGTGCATGGCTTGGCAAACTGAAAATGGAAACGGAAGCCAGGTTCGCCAAAGTGATTTTCAGTAAATTATTTCTCTTTTCCCATCTATACATTACGGAAATCTTTAGAAATCTATTTGGTGTATAACTAGCCATCTTAAAACATGCACAGTTGAGAACTTCTCTGTAGCAGAGTGCTGTTTTCATTTAGAGCTAACAGCTCTATGGTGAAATCCTACTTTCTGCAAGGGTTATATATACTCCTTACATTTACTACACGCATTTTGGCCAAGAAGGCCAACAGCGTCCTGGCCTGTATCAGCACTAGTGTGGCCAGCAGGAGTAGGGAAGTGATTGTGCCCCTGTACTCAGCACTGGTGAGGCCGCACCTCGAATCCTGTGTTCAGTTTTGGGCCCCTCACTACAAGAAGGACGTTGAGGTGCTGGAGTGTGTCCAGAGAAGGGCAACGAAGCTGGTGAGGGGTCTGGAGCACAAGTCTTATGAGGAGCGGCTGAGGGAACTGGGGTTGTTCAGTCTGGAGGAGGCTGAGGGGAGACCTTATCGCTCTCTACAACTACCTGAAAGGGTGTTGTGGTGAGGTGAGTTTTGGTCTCTTCTCCGAAGTAACTAGTGATAGGACAAGAGGAAATGGCCTCAAGTTGCCCCAGGGGAGGTTTAGATTGGATCTTAGGAAAAATTTCTTCACTGAGAGGGTGGGCAGGCATTGGAACAGGCTGCCCAGGGAGGGGGGGGAGGCGCCATCTCTGGAAGTGTTCAAGAAACGTGTGGATGTGGCGCTTCAGGACATGGTTTAGGGGACATGGTGGCGCTGACTAATGGTTGGACTTGATGATCTTGAAGGTCCTTTCCAACCTAGTGATTCTGTGATTCTGTGATTTTTCCCCTCCCAGTAGCACGCTATAATCATGTGCACATGCATGTAAGAACATCACTGCGATGTGCATATTATCTGCATGCACAAACCACACCATATTACGGCAGCTGGTGTAATTTGGTCCTTAACAAAGATCACTGCTTTTCAGTCTACGAGAAAGCTCCTAATTATGCTGGAATTCTCACTTTGAAACAGTATTGTCCCCGCTCATGGCAGGGGGGTTGGACTAGACAACCTTTAAAGGTTCCTTCCAACCCAAACTGTTCTAGGATTCTAGGATTCTAGGATTCCAAAGATTAGCAGAGACTGATTAAGTACACACAGCCATGTAGAACTAAAGCCTAAAGCGGAGCCTGGCTGCAGGAAGGGCAGGAGAGGCACACGCGCCGAGCAGCCCAGGGTATCTGGAAGAAACGCTGCAGGCAGCATACGGCTCTTCGCTTGCCTCCTCAGGCTTTTCAGCTGGCGGCTCTTCAGCTGCTTCTGAGTTTCTGAGCCAGTCATTGTAGTACCTCGATAACCTCAAGGAGGTTTTTTCCCTTACTAAATCATAACAATGACAAAATATATAAACATTCCCCAAATATCATATGTTTCCTGGGGTATTTACATATGATTTCAATGCGAACTTAAGGAAAACAATATTCTCTGCAGATGTTAAGATTTTCCTTGGCACCTGGTTACAAGAGATGGACTTTATTTCTATTCTTGACATCAACATCTGTGAACTTCTGTTTTCAGACAAATCGCAGGGCTCCTCTCATTACAGCAAAGGGCAACCAATATGTACCTCTACAGACAAGAATTTGCTTTTTAAGTATGCAATCTCTCAAATGGCTTAACGGTCTTTTTAATTACATATTTTATCTCATATTTATTACTTATTTTTATGACATTTTGGTGGCGTTAATCCGATTTAAATCATAATGAAAGAGAACACGGGGGTAACTAACAGGAGCTTGAAAAATCTCTACACTTGTTGCACCTGCTTGGTAAATAAACAAAGCAGCTCAGACTGTAACCAGCTTAACATCAACAGATGTAAAAAAAAAAGTCTGACTCAGGAGCTGATCTAGCAACATCAAAACAAAACAGTAAGGAAATCTTTGCTTCTCCGTTACGCACAGCTCTAATCCTTCACTGAAACTGTAGGAGTTATTTTCTAAGATACAGATAAGAGGGCTGGGAAAACAACAGTATGAAGCAAGAGAAAAAACCTTGGCTTATACACTTTGTCTTCAATATTCAGGGAGCTTTAACCTCTTTTCTGAAGCTCTCCTAATTGTATCTCCCAGTATCTTCCCATAGCTGTTCAATCACTACGCCTGTTTTACAGACTAGAACTGGAGGCACCAACACACTAAATGACATTAAACCCCACATGAAGTTTATGCTTCTAACTTGTTCTGCTGCTTCTAACTTGGAAACTATCTGACAGTTAAATATCCTGTATATGTATTATGTTGATAAGTAATACTCTTATAAAGTTAATATAGTGATGTGCAAAAAATACGTTTCCAAATAAATAAGAAATAATCCACATCTGATTTACAAGGCTTTTTGCCTTCCTGCATGCCAAAGCAGCCAGATAACTTTATCGAGAGGCAGACATCCATAAGAAAGAAATATTTGACTCTTTTAGAAAGAGAAATCCGTAATTTGGTACACTCCTCGCTTGCTGTTCCTGAAGCAGCCTTTATTCAATGCAATAATTCTGTTACAAAGCTATACAGTCATACTTTTTAAACTGGTTCAATAGAAATTACTTTTACAATTTTTTCTTTTGGGGGGAAGAGTAACATTTTCAAGAACAAATTCTGATGAAAAGCTGTGTTATAGATGATTCAACTGCTGTCAATTCACTTTTCTGTAGCTCATAGTGACTTTGATTCCAGAATGTTAGATTGCCACAAAGAACAAAAATCTTTGTGCAAACTGAAATGCATCTGGCTGCAATCTTTCTGTTATAGCGATTGTTTTCATAATAAAGGAACCCAAGAGAAATATTTGTGTTTTTCAGTGCTTGCTACATCAGACTGAAATGGCAGACAGCATGAGGATATATAAGAATACAATTGTTAAGGAATGTGGTCTATTCTTCAGAGGTTATTGTAAAGTATGAACTCACTCCTACATGTGCTGCAATCAACTCAGTCCTCCAAAGCAAAACACACTGATTTAAGTCAAACCACAGGTCTCTCTCTCTCACTTTTTTTTGGGGGGGGCGGGGGGGGGCTGTGTGTGTGTGTGTGTGCAATATTCTTCCTACAAAGTAAGTACACTCAAGTGCGGTATTGAGGTAGTCAGATACAAAGACACTTCACAGAACACCTCCAAAAGAGTTGTTGTGCCTGTACTGAGAAAATTAGTAGGAAGAACAGTGTGTGTAACAGGGAGAAAAAGACAACACGGAAAATCTCTTTTTCTATACTGCAAATGCATACACGCCAGTGAATGTCAGCCAGTGTCCCGAAGGGATAAAGAACAGGATATCCCCGAGTTCGACAATCCTACAAAGAAAGTACTTTCCAGTGCATCACTGTCTTCTAAACATATCTGCTATGATAATTAGCTCCATATTTTACCCACTGTGGAGGCTCTCTTCAAAAACTTTGTGCAAGAGCAGTATCCTTTCTCTGCAGAATCTTAAATTAGAATAAATTTTTAATTAGGCAACTGAAGAGCAAGGACCTGAACTCAAGAAAATTACAATCCTCTTTTATTCCATTTTTATTCCAGCTTTCAAAGCAGCACAGGATGAACAAATTAGAGGAATGACAGAAGTCTTCTACCTCCTGGCTGACTTAAGTTTATGAGGTCACTCATTCAGTGGTTCCCAAGTAATGACTTCATGTAGGCAGCAGGGACTCTATGCAGCCATCATAAAATAAATTCATGCAGGTCAGCATATCTTGCCTGTAAAAGTAACTTTTTAACAAGAGGAAAATGTAATGCAAGGGGAGTGCCTCTGAAATGGGATACAGGATAGGAAGATTCACCCCACCCCAGAAGTGCTAGAACGTGTCCTCTTCGCCCTGTCCCACAGGACAACACAGCTATCAAAGCCAATGACACCTGGTCCAATGGAACGATTAGAGCCCCTGACCCCACTCTTTTGATAGAGAGCAGAGAAAGAGCAAATTTTGAGAGCCACAACTTTAGGGAAGATGAGGAGAACCCTATAACTCAGAGGAAAGGCATGTGGAACAAGTGCTGGGGGTGTTGGTGAACAGCCAGCTGAACACGAGCCAGCAGTGTGCCCAGGTGGCCAAGAAGGCCAACAGCATCCTGGCCTGTATCAGAAATAGTGTGGCCAGCAGGAGTAGGGAAGGGATCATGCCTCTGTACTCGGCACTGGTGAGGCCGCAGCTTGAATCCTGTGTTCAGTGTTGGGCCCCTTACTACAAGGAAGACATTGAGGTGCTGGAGTGTGTCCAGAGAAGGGCAACGAAGCTGGTGAGGGGTCTGGAGCACAAGTCCCATAAGGAACGGCTGCAGGAACTGGGGATGTTTAGTCTGGAGAAAAGGAGGCTGAGGGGAGACCTTATTGATCTCTGCAACTACCTGGAAGGGGGCTGTAGCAAGGTGAGGGTCAGTCTCTTCTGCCAAGTAACAGGTCATAGGACAAGAGGAAATGGCCTCAAGTTGCGCCAGGGGAGGTTTAGATTGGATATTAGGAAAAATTTCTTCTCCAAAAGGGTTGTCAAGCATTGGAACAGGTTGCCTGGGGAAGTGCTTGAGTGACCATTCCTGGAGATATCTGTAAGACGTGTAGACGTGGTGCTTAGAGACACTTGGTGGTGGTGCTTAGTGGTGGACTCGGCAGTGTTAGGTTAACGGTTGGACTTGATGACCTTCAAGGTCTTTTCCAACCTAAATGATTCTATGATTATGTGATTCTAAGCACCAGTCCTGTATCCCGTGCCTAAAATTTAAATCAAAGTAGTATCAAGTCTTCATGATTCTGGAACAGATTTCAAGATGACTGGTCACATTGTCTCATCAGAACTCTTTCCACCTAGAATTAAAAATTAGGTTGATAACAAATTTGTAGATACTACAGTTGAATAAACAGAGACTGGAAAATAAAGAAAACATTAGAAGAATCAACATACACATACATTAAAGATCATTCACCGAATATGAGACTGGTCAGCAATGACCATTAATATCCACAGAAAATAGTCTCCTTACTTAATGTATTTGGTTCTGTGTTTGAAGATAATTCTAAAGAAAATTATTCTCTGATGTCTAAAATGCCATTTAAAGTGGCCGAAAGGATTGCAGAAGGAGATTATTTTTTTTGCCATTTGCTCAGATGTTGAAAAAAATGTGAAAGAAAAGACAAGTTTTCCCAAATGTGGTCATTGTAACCTTTTAGATGATAGGTGTTCAGAACATTAGTTAATCTTATAATAAATGGATAAAGCTTAACACAGTCTTAAAATAAAATAAAGAAGTTAAAATATTCCTCACCAATCATCCCTGCCCTCCTTGCTAGCTGGACTGATGTCCCATGGGCCCGGTGTCTCTCTGTGGAGAGCAGGAGGATTAGATCTATACATTCACATCTGACTGCCATAAGTGTGTTGAAATTTGCATTAAGTACAAGAACTCCTTTGATCAAAACATCGCATACATTTTACACATCAAGGGGCTCTACAGGAAAAGTATAAGCTTACCAAAGCAGCTGAAGGGATTTTGGGAGGGATTTGACAGAGAACAGAGTGATGAGGCTACTGTCACAGTTCCTGCAAAAAGCTGACTTGATCTGTTTAATGACAAAGAACCAGTACTGCATAAGGACAAAATAAAATAAAAAAGAGGTTTTTCAATACCAGTTCGACTAAATGAAAGTATAAGGATTGGGGGTTGGTTCAGAACTGGAAGGCTGTATCTTTACTGGGAAAGCCACCAAGTGCACTCCTGGAACGTAGCTAGCCCCGCTGATAGTGCGTACTCCTGAATCCTCTCCTTCTCTCTTGAGCCTTCCTGAAAAAAGTGTGCAACACAGCTCAAGGCATTAAAATGGTAGAAAACTGCAGAAGAGAAGTCAAAGAATTGAAACGTTTCTAAATGTCCATAAGAACTCCACCCCTTTATGCTGTTTGGTCTCAACAGAATGCAATTTTTAAATATATGGTTTGATTTGGCTCAGCTAGGAGTTCGTCTGAGGTTAGGTTGGCAAAAAAAGAAAAAAGAAAAAAAGGTTGATTTCTATCATGGAAGCCAAAAGAAAACGAGAAGAAAAGAATCTCTGACGGGAAGTAGAGTGCTTTAGGATAGATCATGAATTTTACTTTCCATGCCATCACACCAGGGCTCCTGACTCTCTTGTGCTTTTGTACTGACAGGACACAGAATGAATCTCTCCTCTTCCCTTTCAATTTCCATTTCTTATTTGGAACCAGTCTAACTTTCTAGAAATCAAAGCTACCAGTCAGGACGGAGATTTGGGTTGATTTTCTAGATAGATAAATAAACTTCTTGATCCCATGCTTCTACCTAGTCACCATGCTGAAAGGCCTGGTGAGGTGGTCTACGTTACCGTTAGGGTAGCAACGTTGCAAACACACATCAGCAAATGAAGAAGCAGTACTGGGAGGGTTCCCGTGCTACCGTGTTTGTTTTTAGCCAGTTATAGCCAAAAAAAAATTGTCCTGTTTTTGTTTTGTTTGGCTTTTTTTGTTTTCCACTGGGAAATCTAGGAGGTTATTACCCTGCTTCTAATTAACACATTAACATTTGCTTTGGAGGTTTTAGTTAATAAGAGCAACTTGTCAAGTGGGTCCCCAGCTGCTAATTAGTTTTTTCCACACCAAATTTTCTACCTGAAATTTCCTTCCTGATCCAGTGTAATTTCACTGATTTCCCTTAGAGCTTTTCTTAAGAGTTGCTTTGTGTTTTGTTTTGTTGTTTTTTTTTTTTTTTTTTAAATTAGAAAAACCTCCACTGGTGACTTTCCAGTCAGCTTCTACTCTAAATGCTGCCCAGAAATGCTAATATAATGGTTTGCCTTTTTTTTTTTAAATCCAGAGAGAAGCAGAGCTGCACATATTCACACTAATAACATTTTGGTGCCTTTAATTGTTCAAATCTGTACCTTCTAACCATGAAGCTGCACATAGCACGGTGCCCCTAATTGCTGTAACACTCCTCCATCTGTGTGGCATTATTCACTGTTAAATGTAGGACCTGAGCCTTCAAGGTAAACGACGCCACTGACCCTACTGATTAAATATGAAAACTCACACATGAGAAAAATATGCAGCATAAGGTTTGCAGCAGATTACAACCCTGATAAGATGGGCACTGTCATTTTATTTCTATTCACTTATAAAACAGGTATTTACTACATACTTTTCCTTCACCAGTGTCAGAATACTACGTAGACTCTTTATGTACACAGTTGAAGACCCCTTCATCTGGGGTTGATTTAAATGATTAAAAAAAGAAAATCCTCTTACAATGAAGAATGTTACTGCATATTTTGTGAAATAGTTAACATTTTCTCCTTTTTTCCACCCCAC
This sequence comes from Phaethon lepturus, assembly GCF_000687285.1. Classification (NCBI taxonomy): domain Eukaryota; kingdom Metazoa; phylum Chordata; class Aves; order Phaethontiformes; family Phaethontidae; genus Phaethon; species Phaethon lepturus. The sequence goes on along the minus strand of NW_010525781.1, from coordinate 3,286 downwards.
CCTGCATTTCATTGTCACAGCTAATAGCCTTGCAGTTCAGAGCTACCTGTCTCTCATAAGCCTGATCACACTGGTTGTTTTAGTGAATATTTACAATCTTGCAGAAAAGTTGAAGATGCCTGACTGCAGCTGTGCTCCAAAACATCGGAAAGCACCAGTTCTCTTTAGAGCCGTTACCCCCAGCTCCATCACTTAATAAAAGGAAAGACAATACATGCTACGCTACAATGAAGTTTCCTACCTTTTTGTTTATACCAATGCAGCACAAGTTTAATAACCACTGTAAATTAAATGAGATAATGGCATGGACAGGACAAATAATACCATTAGTATTAAACTGGATGTCTTACCTCAATATTAATCATTCAATAATAAATTATAGGGCATAGTCTTTTTTCTACCTACCAACAATCTCTCTGTAGACAGAACAGGCAAGAAAATTATTTTACTTTTCTGTGCAAGTTCTAAGCATCAGGAGGAAACAAGAACCGTAGAAGACAAAGGTGCAAGTCACAACTTATAAAAGTTTAGCTATGTAAAGATTTAGGCTAATTACCTAGGCTCTCCTGTAGTCGATTGAGAAAAATAGGGGTAATCAGAGAGCGAATCATTGTAGGATGGATGAGCTGCTGGAAGTGCCTTTCTCATAGGCAGTTAGTTTGGATGAGGCCCTGAAGCTGGAGGAGAAAAAACCTGGCACGTAGAGACAGAGCAGAGATTTCAATCTGGATGCCTCATAGTCCATACAGAAGCCATGACCATTATCCTACTCATGTCTCATGAATTTCTGTTGAAACTATCATTTCGGATAATCACGTAACTTTTCATTGGACATCAGCACAGGTCCCCTCTCCCCGCCGAGTGCTCGATCACCAGCTTTTATGGAACTCACTCTACATTTGACTAAAAATTGCATTCTGTAACGTGAGAAAGACTTCCCAGCAAGTGTTTTATCAAAATCAGTATGTTGCTGAAGGCTTCTGTTTTTACAAGCACTTTGCTGAGGAAAGAAAGCAACAAGAAACCAACAAAAAAAATTCTCACGAGGACCTGAAACAGGGACTTTTCACGAATGGCTACAAAGCATCAGTTTGAGATATTATTTTGGGCTTGCCTTCATCCCATTAAAACCAATGGGAAATCTCCCAAGGACTTCAGACAGCATATTCTTCCATGTGAAAAAGTGTATTAAAAGATTGAGCAGAAATATAGGAATCAGATTCACAGTTCTACCACTGCTCTGGCTTTACTCTGTCTCCTCCATAAATCACTCACATATATCTTAATAGTTTTTCCACCTGTAAAATGGAGAGAATTGGTACATTGATGCTGCCCAGCATCATTTCTATGATAAACTCATAGAAACACAGGAATAGTAATTATTTATTAAATCAAGTACATTTGAAAAGATATCTAAATTAAGAAAGTTTATTAACCCTGTATGTAAAATCAATAGGATACACTATGGATGACAGAAAGTAGGTATTGCTACTATGTTGTCTGTGTAGAATATAGCCCTGGAGAGGAGATATTTGCTTTTAGGCCTGTTCATCCAGTGAATAATGTGTGAATTTGGCAACTCAAATACTGTCTCAGCTTGCCAGTGTAAAGAATGGGGATAACTACCTTCTTCACAGGTTTGCTCAGAGGCTAGAGCGCTTTGACATCTTTCAACAAAGGCTGAGACAAAGGAGAAATGATTAATAATTGGAATCAAATGCTTGGAAGGGTCATTTAGTGCAATTCCCTGCTAGTGCCAGCAACTGTATCATAAAAATTTATGAAGCTCCATTTTCCCTTTCATCTTCCCTTTCCAGTATGTGTACCACCCCTTCCCTGTGTATTAATCAGAAAATATACTGTTTTACTCATGCATTTCCTTCCATTTTCACTATCCTAGTCCTCAAGAGCATTCAATTTTTCCTGTGTGTTACTGTGAACATCCTCTTTATTGACGTCTCCCAACTTTCTGTCATCAGTAATTTTAATTAGCACATTTCTACCTTTTCTGGCAAGAGCATCAATAGTGATCCCAAGACCAATAATTATAAAATAACTGAAATCATTCTTCCTTCCTTCCTTCATTTCTGCATAGCTGTCCAGCTTCAGTAGAAAAGGTAGAGTGTATTTGCTATCCTCTCTGGCCTACAGCCAGCTGGTTGAAGGACTCTCCCAGGAGACTGGCAGATTCAGGTATGAATCTCTTGGGTTAAGGAAGTTGCCGAGTCTCCCATTTTGTTAGCAACTACTCTAACGGCCAAGGATTTCTATGAAAGATGGATAGGAATGCTGTAATGCTGTTTAAAAGAGAGTTTCTAGGACTTGTTTTCATATGGTGTTCAATGCATTTGTATCATGTTCAGAGTTTACGGGATGGAGTGGCTCCTGTAGGGCCTTGGGACGTTTTAGGTTGGATTCACCTGAAAAAACTGTATTTACAATCTAGGTGCCTACTTGTTTAGCATCTCCTTTGAGTTTCTTTATAGTGCCTGGAAAACTAATAAACATAGGGAAGTTAAAGAGTGTGAGTTGTCTTACCCTAAACCACCCATGTTTGAGCGGATTAATCACATCCCAAGTGCCATTGACTGTATTGACTAGTTCTCCATCAACTATAAAGGCAGCCCTGCCAGCTAGCTCAGCTGCAGACACGCTTGAACCAAAGCAAAATCCATCCTACCTCCAGTTTCCAGACACACTCGCAGTTTCCAGAGGTGGAGGTTCGGGATCTGCTCAAGCTTGGGCTGCCCGGGGCATGCAGAAGAGCAAAAACTCCGTTCAACTGCCACTAGAGGTAAGTGATGGATTAACAGAGACTTTTAAAATTACTAGTTCAGACTTAGGTTATTACATACACTCAATGACTGACAAGCACGCAAACACTGAGGTCATATATAAGTAAATATGCAACTATTTCCTTGAAAGAGAATACTCTTGAAACAAGAGAACAACTGTGCCAACCGGTGCCACCGTGGAAATGAAGCAAGGCCAGAGGTGCCAGAAAAAGGCCACAGAACGAGCTCCTCTGAGGCGTTTTCACGCCTCCAAGCAGCAGGGACGCCCGGTCACAGCGGGGCAGGGAGACGGAGAGGACGCGAGCCTGAGCATCGAGAACCGCTTCTGAAAAGCGGAGTGAGGACAAGGGGTTAAAAACTTCCCCTTCTCCCCGAGCTAACCGCCCCCCCTTTCCACTGGCCCTTCAGGATCTGCGTCGCCTGGGGAAAAGGAGGGCGGGAAGAGCCCCCCAGGCCGGCGAAGGGACGGGACGCGCCCCGCCGCCATGGCC
>NW_010525780.1:6475-17950 GCF_000687285.1 Phaethon lepturus | reverse complement strand
GTGTGGGGGGGCTGTGGTGGACAAACCCACACCTGAACCTCAACCCAGTGCCCGTGCCCCAAAATACAGGGGCCTTCGTGCTTCCCAGCCCACTGGCTTGGCATCACCCACTTCTCCCGGCCCCGTTCAGCAGCCCCTGTTCGCCTCCGTGCCTTTTCCCCTTCCTCTTAGAAAATGGAGCCATCAAGAGACTTTCAACCCTTCCCTGCCCTCCTACAGCTTTTGCAGCATTTTACAACAGCTGGCCCATGGTAAGACAGGAGTTGTCTGCATGAATCGCAATTACCCTTCATTAGGACCGCAGTAGTATCAAAAAGCCCAGGCAAAATTTTTTGGTGCTTAGTGGCTAAAGCATACGTAAGAATACATGGGCTTTCCCCCAACAACCTTGCCATCTACTTTAAGACAAGACAATAAATGTTGGAAAATTAGTACACCACTGCAACAGAGATGAGCTCAATGATAATGAGCAACGTATTTAGACAAATTACTTCTATTTTCAAAATAAAATGAAAAACAACACACAAAAACTGTCAGTCATCCAACTAAAGAAATTGAAGTGCACATCAGGGGCATCTGCTTGTCTGCTCTGAAGCTTGTATTTCACCACAGTGTAAATAGACTGGGATAATAACTGGACTGTTACAAGAAAACAATACTTTTACTCATATAAAAGCCATTCTGCCATAGTTTTAAGCCCGTATTATTTTCTTGTCCTGTTCTGTCCAGTTTTTGGGGGATAGCGTTTACGCTTCATTAGCAAGTACTTTTTACCCAGCAGCCAGAGAGGCCCTGACTGGACAAATTGTATCTAGTCTTTAACCTTATCTGCTGCTGCTGGATGCTGTGTTTAGACAGGAGTTTTGCATTCATAGCAAATACTTTTTTGCCAGGTCACCGTTCGCCACTACTGAGGGGACACTGGCAAGGGAAAGGTCGTTCCCAAGGCCATCCATACACCAATCACCCATTGCACACTGATGTTACAGTCCTTAGCTGGGTCCAAAACCTTTAATTATCCTTTTACTGGGGGCTAAATAAAACTTTTGGATACCTTAGTCTGTCTATACATTAAAACAGGGCTTCGCTGTCCTCTCCCCCTTGCCAGTACCCACAATACTCTCCCCCTTGCCTCCATGCCACACAGAAGCCCGTGACGCTTTCTTCTACGTTGTGTACCCAACTTTCATGGCCAGGGTTAGTCTGCACCTGGTGCCCACAGCTGCACACACAGCACCACGCTACCATGTAGTATTTGCCTCTACACATTGTATTTCTCCATGGCCACCGTCAACACGCTCCACCATGCTTCCTTGTATACGCCGCTTTTGTTCTTCGTTCTCCTAACCCCTGCACCATGAACTGCAGCACCCAGATAGCAGCATCTCACGGGACTTTCCTTAAGCCTTCCTGTCAAGTTCTTGGCCCTATGGACAAAGCCCTTCCTAGTTGTGACAAGCCTTCGCCTGCTGCTCTTGATCTTCGTCTCAGGCGGCACACCCACCTAGTACATGGCAGCCCTCATCACCAAGCCATTGCCACCTCCACAGGGAAGTGCAATCGGAGGTTAAATAGGGAAGTCTGGAGAGGGAAGGATTGTGTATTATCCCAAATAAAGTTAAAAATGCTACATGGACTGTAATGTTGGTTCCATTTTTTAAGCACTGCCACATCCAAATACTGGCACAGATAGGCTGATACTTAAAGAAAAAGTGTCATTATCAGTATGTGTTGGGAAAAAGAAATTGAAACAACAACAACAAAAATCAGTATTTTTGTACAAGTTTTTCACTTTAACAAGTTGGAAAGAAGTATACTAATAGAATATGATGAAATACTAGCAAATGGTCTGCTCTGTTTGAAATAAAACTCATTTTATTTTTAAGGCCCAGTAGCCTTCCTCTTAACTGGTCCCTAGCTTCCCACAGAATCAAAACATTACCATGTACAATGTTGAGAAAAGTGGAATCTAAACTACCCCAAGTATATTTGCAGTTTTATTGCATAGTAACAGCGGAAATCAGGTTTGATTAGCAAGAAAAAGCATTTTCAGAATCTGCAAGTTCTCTATTACTTGCTAGCTGGTAAACAAATAAATAATGCAGTGTGAATTGAAACGCATCTCTACTTTGAGCTATATAATGTAATTTTCACAATTTAATTCAGCTCTGATGAGATTAGAGTTTGCAGGTGTGTAGTCCAGTACTTTTGTAAAGGTACATTAGTGTACATATTAACTACAAAAGCAAGTCTCCATTTTACGGTATTTGCTGACTAAGACTAGACTGTCAATGCCTTTACGTGACTCTGCAAAAGTATAGCGAAGACTTTTTCTTTTTCCTCCCTCAATTTGATCCTCATGACCTCAAAAGATGAGAGATCAAAAGTCAGTTGCCTCATACTTTTTCTGACAGCAACAACAAAAGGAGCTGAGGAAGCAGAGAGTGGAAGCAGGGCATCTAGATGGGTTGAAGTTTCTGCTAGGTGCAGCTGTATCTTTTGGTACTTTAATTCTTCTAAAAGCCTATATCTTTCCCCAAGGGAATGGTGACTTGCATTCCCTGTTTCTCCCTCGGACAAGTGCAAAGTGCCACACAGGCAGATAGTAAAACTGTAGCATATCACTCAGAGCAAAATGCAAGGACACTCACCCACAGGGCTAAGATGTACATGGCAAAAAACAACATGAAGTGGCACCTTGACACTTCAAGTGTATATTCAATATAACAGCGACCACAACGAAACACAGACGTTTCAGCTGAAAAACAGTAAACATTCATAAAAATCGGAAAAAATTATCCCCTCAAGTTTTAGAATTTTTATAGAAAATTAGAAGTCTTATATCCGGAATTGGAAGATTTTAAAGGAAAAACAAGAACTAAACAAATGCCATCTTTGATAATGACCTCTTTTGGTAGAACCCACTTTGTTACCAAAAGTACGACCGTTAGACATCATTGGATACTCTCAGGTTCCCCTTGTCAGCCTTTTTTGTGTGAGCGATACTACAGGCTTTATGGTGTACCTGTACAGCTGCCTAATTAAAATAGCTGCAAGATTAGACCTAGACCTTTTTGATAAGTCTAGGAGACATTTAGATTAAACCTCAGCTTGCTAATTTTGTTGCAGCAATTTTGTCCCCATGACTGAAGAATAAAAAGGGAATTCGCTGCCACAGGAGGCCCAAAGGGGCAGTAAAATATCCATCCATGGAGTTATTAATAACTCAGCTGGACTCAGCCCTGAGCATCCTGATGTCCTTCACTGTTTTGTACTGGAGGTTGGTCCAGATAACTGCCAAGGTCCCTTTTTGGCTGAAGTTACACTATAACTATATGTCCACAGAGTACGGCGTCCTTGTTGGTCAGTCACCCTGAGGGAATTCATTAGCTGCACCCATCGCACATCGCAGACATTGAAATTGCTCGACTTCCATCCTCAATGTAGCCGCAGGTTTCTAAGCAGCTTTCAGGTGAGAGGGGCAGAGGGAGCTTGCCAACCATCCAGCAACTCACAGGATAGAAGGGGTGGTGAGGGTTAAGAGAAGAAAACCCATCTGGCTGTTGTGCATCACGAAGTTCTAATACTTGTTTTGAATGTGTTTCAGGAAAATTATTTATTATCAAGAGAGGAAAAATGGAAGTATGTTAATTTACATATCGCTTGCAAATGCTTTGTTAAATGAATTGTACAATTATAGTGATACCAGAAACACTTAACATTTTGTTCATAGAAGTATAGTTAGTAAAGAATTGTATTTTCTTGAAAAGTTTTACTGGAACTTTTTATTTTGTCAGTTTAATTAGTTCCTCAGCAAAACAAAATAGGGAACAGCTTCATAGCGATTGTTACGGAGATTGTTGTTGTAGTACAGTGTTTTCCTTTAGGTACAACAAATATAATGCTTCCTGTCCTTGCAAGTCTAATATAAAGAAATGGTCCTTTAACCATCATTTTAACACCTGCTTGGGGGCGTTGAGGGCAAAAGCTTGTTATGTCCCTTGTTGCCGCCTTCCCTTTTCTTAGGGTGCACATTAATGGTGCTATCTCCAGCTATCGGCTCGCCCTGCCAGCGCAGCCAGCACCAGTGCGCTGCCCGTACGGGGACACCCATCATTGCAGCCTGAAGGACACCCAGTGCATCGCACCGATGTGCTGCGTCGAGATACTTAACACAAGCACAATGCCTGCAGACAAGGTGTGATACCCTCTGGTACTTCCATAAAGCTGGGAAGACAGACATGTTTGACACCGGTATCAGTACCCACTTTGATACTGTGGCATGTGAGCACGGCACCCACCACATAGCCTTTTTTTTTTTAATGCAAAAAAAGCGTGCACTTTTCCTTCTGAAGAAGGGATGGGAAAGAACCACACATTTTCAGCCCATATCCAGATTTCTCCAAAGTCAAAAGTTTTAACTGGATTCAAAGTTTGGCTAACATAGGATAGCAAGTAATAGCAGCAAAGAATGGCTTTGGGCTTTTGTGTAGTTCCTTGCTGAAATCTGGATCCCAACTGCTTTAACACTGACTGTGTCTGAACAGAGTAGCTGCTGCCTGACAGCCACCATGACACGAGGCCTTGATCCAAAATCATCCAGGGCAGGCGCCAACATGCTGCAGCTCCCTTCCAGCCCATATGCACGGTATTTCTCCCCACAGGGACCAGAGCATGGAAGGGGACGGGAGACTGTGCTTGTCTGCCTCTTTAGCTTCGTTGCAGGGTGCATTTGGGGTGCCCTCAGTGCATACACAGATCTAGAAGCCAGGAGGTGCTGTTGAGTCCTGAAATGGAGGCCCAGAAAGCTCCAAGTCAGAGGAGAACTAACATCCAGGTTAGTTTGAATCAAGCTCAGAGGAAGATCAGGATTCTTACTGCGGGGACAAAAGGCTCCAATCTAACACAGAAGATAACTCAGCTTTAGTTATGAAGGAGGTTGATTTATAGCTGTAAGACAATCCCCTTCTTTCTTAGAGGCTCAAGGAAACTCTCATTAATTCTAGAAGGAAGATAAATACCGGCTACATTTCTCACTTTATAGGGAAGGAAGCTGAAACAAGGGTTTAAGCCCTCTTCGGAGTTTGCATTTACCTTGGGCTAAAAGATTATGTGGAGCTTAGATCTGCGATTATGAAATGTCTGCTTAAAATTCATAGGCACTATGTATTTGTGGCTATAATTACGTTCAGGACTGAGTTACTAGAAAAAGAAAAAAAAAAAAAGACATCTCTCTGCCTGTTACTTTACTCTATATTTCCTTTTTCGGGATAATAGTTCCAATTACAAAGACCAAGTATTCTTACCTAGTTTGTTACCTTATATCTTCATGCATAACAACACTAATCTATTTCCTCATAAAGTCTCTCTCACACATAGGCTTACTGTCACCTCTAGGTATAACAAATCAATCTAGACTTTTTTTTTTTAAAAAGCACACATATTTTCTTTTCAGTTTGCAACATCAGAAGATGAGTGCAAAGCACCATGGCTGTGAATCAAGGCTTTTGGAGATGGTTCTTATTCTCACTACAGCCTTGGTTGTTGCCCAGATTGTGCTTGTTCAGTGGAAGCAGAGCCACTGTCGTTCATACAGTGTGAATAGCTTGTCAGAAAGACAGGAAGATAAATAGCTCCAAAACGGAGCTGTAGTCGTTAGGATGTCTCAGGTAACAGTTGGGATTCATAACGTACTCTTAAGGGTTTACATCTAGCCAGACAACTGACCTTCAGTGGAAAACAGCAAGCAGTGGTTCTTGGTCAGGTGGAGAATAGCTTTTAGGCAGGAAGAAAAAAAACAACTGGTATTTTATTTTCTGTGTATGCATTCTGATGCTGTGGTCAGTCTTCAGTAGGGTAAAGCTTTTATGGCAAAGGCTTTGAGTTCTCAAACAACTGTCTAATAATGGACCAGGGAGGAGAACAAAGTCACTACCCTTATCTAGCTGAAATGATGCTACAGAGGGTTTACTGGGAGAGTCCAAGGCCTCTATTCATCAAGTTACTCATGCAAAAGCCCAATTAGAGAGAAAGATTGTCTTGTGGTTAACGTGCTAAAACTGGGGCTTATGGTGCTTCATCTCACTTCCTTTTCCCTACCACAGACTTCTCTGCAAACCTGAGAAAACTAGAGTGACATGATTTCCATCCCTGACCTCCCTATTGAATAGTTAAAAAAAAGTTAGGCATCTTGGAAAGGGACAGTCCTTAAAAATGTGAGTTTTAAGTAAATGTTAAACAAATAATAGGGTTTACACAGATATTTCAAGCAGGCAGAATTCTAAGCACACAAGCAGTTTTTTAGCTTTTTCCTCTTCATCAGCTGATGAGTGCCCTAAGTCATCTGTAGATTGAAATCTGGTTTTTTTGTAACTGAACTTCTTAATAGCAGTGACAGCAATAAATGTCATGATCAATACTTTATCCCTTGGCAATTGCTCCTTAGATTCTGAAGCACCATACCCCCTGATTTGACCGGTCTGTTAAACACTAAATAACGAAACCTTTATACAATTTACAGAAAATTTTAGTAAGGGGTATAAAACCAGCCTGATCCATGACAGCTTTACTCTTAGTGGAGTTTCCCAATGGTGCAAAAAATTGCAATACAGAGGTTGTGAAACAGGCTCTTCAGCTCTACAGAGCTAGGAACAGTGATGAAATGTTCATCATGACAACATGTACACAGGTGAAGTGTCTAATGAAGTCACAGGTAGCGCAGCTCATTGAGGCTTTTAGCTTCATGCCACTAACTCCCTACCTTTACAAACACACGCTCCTAGCCCTGAGCGCACACAGTACCAGTACATCATCTACAATACTACTTTACTATTGTGTTCTCTTTAACTTCTCTTCAAGACCACTTCTGCTGTATCATTCAATCATTTTATGTTCATGTTAACATCTCGGTTCAGAGCTTTTCAAGTATTTCTTTCCTATCAGTTTTTGCCTTACTGACTTCAACAGACGTTTAGAATAAAGAACACAACACTGAAGTGACTGAAGTCACTCCGACTGTCCATGTCTGTTTTCCATTGCAAATATTTTACATGAGACTGATACCGAATCAGCGCTGAAACACACTTGAACTTGTATGCATACAATGATGAACAGCTGGGAAGGTCCCTGTCTGCCTGGGAAAGCCTGTGGGAGTCTAAGCAGCATGCACTCTGCATTGCTTTGGCATTACCCTTTAATGAACAATTAACAAAAAGGTAATCTACCAGTACCCTTAGCAGTACTTCAAGTTAGTTAATGTGTACTACATCGACTTAACGTCTGTCAAAAATGCCAGTGGAGTAGCCACTTGTTACAGTGCTATCACTTGCATAACCTAGTCTTCAGCAACCGAAGCTTCATTCCCAAATATTTGTTTACAGGAGCCAGTCACACCCACAAAGTGACATAGCCAATAGGGAAAAAATATACTTTTAAATTTATTTAATCTAATTGAGGGAGGCTCCAGTACAACTACAACCATCACAATGCTTTAATAAGACTTCGTGATGGTTTTTGTGTTTTTGCAGTGCAAAACATCTGCACCAGAAACATACTGGGGCGTTCGGTGCACAACTGCGTGGCAGCAGCGAGGCCTCCTTCTCCAGCAAAAGAGGAACTGAAGCGGAGCCTCTTTCAGTAAAAATAGTAGGACCAGAAGCTGAAGTTCATTTTGTACTGAGTTTTGGCAGTTCCGCTTCACGCTCTGTTTGGTTGCGAGAGTAATATATTCTCACACCTACCATCTACGTATAAAGTTACGTTATAACAGTGAACACTACTCACAGCGGGTCTCTGCCAGTAGATGGTTTGTTGCATTTATTCCATGTTAGGTAACTTCAGAGCGTTTGTCACTAAAACAACTTACAAGCTTGTGTATTAAGTTATAAGCGCCCTCATGTTTCATACCCAGATAACTTTTGTATAGTTTTTGAACACACTGTTCATCTCGTTGCATTCGCTTGCTTTTTTTAAAAGCATGTCATGCAGCAATGTTAAAGTTACAAATGTCTACCAGTACAGTAGATGCCAAAATCTGATCCACTGTACTTTGAAGACTAACAAAAAGGACAAATATTAAGATCCAAAGTTGAACAATTAATGAGATCCTTACACAAGATAGATGAAAAATAACTTGTATACATTGCTGCATCAGATAAAGAAACCTTCTGATTTAGGAGTAGAAACTGTAAAGATGGTCACATTTAGGATTTAAAAAACTTAGTTACTGCGTACAGGAAATTGCCCATTCGACATAAAAATAAACAAACAAACAAAATATCTACTGCTCTCCTAAGTACAGGCAGGTCTAGCCTTCTGCATTACAGTTCTTCCAGGTGGCAGTTATTATGCTTGCATTCATGTGCATATCATTTTTGTTTTATTTGGTAGGAAACATTCAAATAAGTCAAAATTTGAAAACCAACCACATGCTCACTAAAGAGGAAACAGCCCTCTACTTTCGCTTGCTTACACATTTCTCTTACTTGCCATCCAGCTTTTGACCACTTGGTTTATGCCTGTAGCGTTCACATATAGGTTATGCACAGCAGTGTCTAAATATCGAAGAGAAGAAACCAAACACTTCCCCCTGCTTGTAACAACATACTTGCATCTTTAGCAGCAAAAGAGAAGGAAAATCAGACAAAGAGGTAGGACACATTATTTTCAATGGGAGAGGTAAATCTAAGGCTCCTTTTCTCTGATCAAAACCGGCTTTCTTTTCTCTTTTTCATCTCAAGAGATCAACAAAACAAGTAGCCAGCCCTCCGTTGCCTATCATGGCTTGGAAAGCAGCATCAGCTGACAAATCTGTGTCTCTGATTCTTTGAGGTCAGGATGGGTGTTTGCATGTATATGTCCCTGCTCTGGATACTCATGCTATTCTCAGACAGCTCACAGTCCTGTTAATAGAAATAAAGCAAAAGATTGCAGTGATTGACTCCCACCCTCCCCATCAAAGTGCTTTGAAACATGTAAAAAAGAAAAGTTTGGCTTCTTTTTGAAAGGAAAAGGAAATGAAGGTCAAAGAGAGCATAAAACCAGCCCTACATGCAAAGGGCATTCATTAGCTTGGTCAAAAAGAAGAAAAAATAAAAAGCAGCAACTACTTACTAGATGCAAGAGAAACAGCAACAGCCCATAGTTTCCAAAAGAGCCTTATCTAGGCTTACCAAGATGTAAAATGTCTCCTAAAAAAAAAAAAAAAAAAAAAAAGTCATGCTGGGGAAGGCTCCTATTTCAAAGGGGCAAGAGCAGAAAAGTTGCAGCACAGCAAGCAAGGCTCAGCTGTGGGGAATTTTGGCAAGAGGGAAGAGATTGCCCTTCACCAGATGGCTACATATGGAGTAACATGGGTGATGATCCTGGGGGGGGGGGGGGGTGGAAATAAGGAAGAGGTTTTTCTAGTAAGTCTTGGTCTGAAATAAAATGTAGGCCACTCTGACAATTGTGTTTTTTTCTTCTAGGTGGTGGCTGATGGTTTGGGGTTAACTTCCATATGATGAGGAAGCAGATTAGAGAAAATCATCACTTCTCAATTACTTTTGAGAATTCTGTTATTGTTATTTGAGATTTAAAAAATAAATATGGAGGCTGTGTTCTGCTGATTCACATTGTAGAAAACTGATTTTCAATGGATTTGCATCTGTGTTCAGCTAATGCTCTCATTTCACCACTTCACTCTCAAATTTTGCACTCCTCTAACTCAGTGAGGTGCAGGCAATTACGTGCTCTGGGACATGGGGTGGCAATCAAGAATGTCAGTCAGAGAATTGCCATCCTTGAAAAAAACATTCTTATCCTGTCCTAGCCTATCCTATCCATTTTTCTCAACACAAAGGCAGGAGTCTAACATATCAAATGGGGAAAGAAGGAAAAAGCTTATTAGTGTTCTGACTCTGTATATTCCCAATGGAAATTCTGACTATCAGGTACTCGGCTGATTCTTATAATGCAATTTGCTTGCCATTGGAAGCTGTCCATTGATGAAAATTAAATAAATATGATATAGCTGGATAAAATCGTTCTCCCCCAGCATAATAGAAATCTTGAAATATCTGAGATAGAAAGGCAGATTTGTCATGGTCTCTGAACGATCTCAAACACAAAAGCATTACTTCTGGTCTCGTAGGTGGTTGCCCATTTTACTGATTATGTATCTTGTATCATGTGGCAGTCATGTAATGAGAACTTACTTTGGAATATAGTTGAAAAATGAAGCAGCGTACTTATGACAGCATTGATTTCTATACCTAAGTAATGAGGCAAATCTTGAAAATAAGGTTATTTGGTTTACTTAATATAGAAATCCCTGCCAATTTCCAATGTACTATCAAGTATAAGCATATTAATTTAAACCTTAAAAAAAAAACAACCCAACAGCTGATTTATTATTTCTTTCATGCATATGTTTTTGAGTATTTGAATATGTCTACATCAAAAGAAACTAGAGTTTTAGAGAGCCAGTTGCCAAGTTAACGAGTTCTGGTAAGGTCAGTCTGTCACAATAAATCTAATTATTACACAGTTATTTTCTTTATGTATACAGTTTTCACCATATGCTATAAGAAGGAAAGGATAGTGGAATAATGCTGTTCTGTTGAACTTGCTGTTTGAATTTGTTGAATTCTTACTGGCTCAGAGTGGGGGGAATGTTGTGATGGAAGCAGAGGACAGATGGACATTTTTCAGTTGGTGCTTGTATGACCTATTTAATCTGCATAATTAGAAAATGGGAAAGTTGTCTATGACGCTGATGCTGACTTCACTTCTAGGTCTTTCTGAGCTCATTTAAAGTACAGTAATGAGAAAAACATTTTACCTTTGGGCAGCAATCTGATTTGTCAGGAAATTCCTCTTGCTATGATGGGTGAATGAGGAAAATTTGGAATAATATGATCCAGATGTTAAAGCTCCCATTTAGCAGCAATGCAGATGTATTATTTTATGGAATTGTCCAGATGGTGACCTTTCAGTATTAATAGTAAATCAATACTGGGGTTTTCATCTATATGACTCAATTCCTATCTTTGTCCTCATTTACATGACAAAATACTCATGCATTTCATGTAGGGACTAATAGTATTAAAATTAGCAATCTGGAAGACATAAAAATCAATAAGGAAATTGAAACAATTACTGCAAACAATATATACTGACTGATCTGATAACAGCATCACCTGAGAGAAGGTTGAGATACCATTTTTTAATTGACCAGCATTTCATTTTGCAGCTAACACAATAAACAAAGTTCTGTTATAGATTTGTATTAGAAAGTAGCTACTCTACTGAAGATGTGTGCCTGTTCAGTTTTGGCTTTGCCACTTAAATTCAGATTTTACTTTCAGTCTACTGAAGGAAAAAGCAACCCCAGGTACGTAAGCACGTTGGAGGGGGATCGCATTGGACAGTAGCAAGGCAGGCAGGCAACGGGGAGCCTTTGGTGGCCGCCGGTGAAGGCCAGGAGACCTCATGCTC
>NW_010525780.1:0-6444 GCF_000687285.1 Phaethon lepturus | reverse complement strand
GGTAGGGACCGCTGACCCGTGGCACAGGAGGAGCTCTGTCACTTTTGTGGTCACAAGCAGCAGACTGCGGTCCCGTAAAGCCAGGGCTACAGGGTGGAAAAATACATAACAGGGATGTGATCTAATGAAGTTGTGTCACTGTCTTTTACAGGTGTTTCTAGCTGTTACTTTATTTAAACTTAGATTGTGAAATGCCAGTTTGCTCAATAGTTGCATGCTGTCTGGGGTTTGGGGGGATTTTTTTTTAAGAGTTTCTCCTTTTTCTAAGGAGAAGAAGAAGGATCCACTCCTGTTTCAGTTGAAATCTGTGGCAAAACTACGTTACGTTTCACAAGGAGTAACACATATTCCCTCAGAATGTTAAGAAAAGAGATTCATCTTCCATGGAAACAGCTTTTTACTTGAGATGGAGTGTGCTTTTTGTTCGCTTTAAAAAAATCCCCCCGCTCCAAAGCAAACATAAATTTGAAAACCATTTCCCCTCAGATTTCTTTTTTAATTTTTAGTAACCTTTCTGTAAAGATGCAGGAGCTAACTACAAACATATATTAAAGTCAGTCTTGCTTTACCTTTGTCATCATCAAGCTTCCACAATCCCAAATCCACAGCTTATTAATGTGATCATGGAGACAACTGACATTACAGGGCTTTTGACTCTTCAGTGGGTTCCAAATATTTGCTTATTGGAAAAGAAGCAGGGTATTTCATCACTGTGGGCAATTCAAGCAAATATACCTATTAAGCTTGATATAATTTCATTCAGAAAAACAGTTTAAAAGTTTAAGCCACAGCATTTTCTTGTGCTGTAGAACTAGTTTTTAAGAAAAACCTTCAGTAGTGCGGTCATGTAACTGAGCAACATCCCAAATGAATGCAGCCAAATGTGCCTGTCTGAAAGTTTACAAGAGCAGCTTTAAGGCTCAAAGGCCAAACTGTCTCCACCGGTTGCTAAAGTTCGTGCATCAGCAATAAGATTTTAATTATTTCTTGGTAACTCTGTGCATCCTGGCAACAGTAAACTAAGACAACTGTAGCTGTTTTCGTGCTGTCCTTATCTTTGATGGCACTTAAAATGCATTTATGCATCCTTGACTTTCAGCAAATATTTTGTTGTTCTTTGGCTTCATTTTTCATGTAAACTTGATCTTGACAGTTTTACAAGATCAGTGGCATACCAACAAGAAATTTGTCTAATGACATCTGTGCAGTCTGCGGGCAGAAAATTTTTGTGGATGTAAATGAAGAAGGGGATCATTGAAAATACCTACCAGCTGTCCTGTAATCATGTGTATCCTTTCCATGCAATTACGGAACTGCTGTTTTCTCCTCTTTTATGCTGCATTAAAAATAATAACAACGGCAATAAATACCAAGAAAAAAAGGAACCAAAGCCACATTCAGAAACAACATAACACAGAAGTAAAGATAGAAGCCTGAAATGTACTTCGGTTCTGTGACACAAGTTGAGGCCATGGCGCTTTTTGACAGACAAACCGATGCAAGAGTGGCCGTAATCCTACAGTTTGAGACCGAAATCCGCCTTCCGGGTACCTGGTGCGCAGGCTGTGCGGGTGTGCCCGGCACGGTGTCAGGCCAGGCGCGATGACCCACCGGTCAGCTCTGCCAAATCAGGCACCCGTGTTCTGCAGAGGATTTCCTCCGGCCGGGCCTGGGGCTGTGTTTGCCGGCTGGTTTTAAGGCAGATGTGGAACCCTTCTCAAAAGACAGCACATACATACAAATACCAGTCTGGATGTTCAGGGCATTGGATTCGACTTCGAAGTAATTCTAAATGTTCTAAATAATTTGACGTCATTTGAAACTGACTGGTTATTAACCAAGGCAGTATCCATAATCAGTCGTTAAAATTAGCTGTCGATGGGTTGACTAGGTTTGCAGATGTAGGCACTGGGCGTTGTTTATATGTGAAAGATTCCTTGACAATACACCCGATACCAAGTTTCATGCATTCTGCATCTGTGGCTGGTGCATTGCTGGCAAGAACCAGACTTGCCCATACTGCCCTGAGAAGGCTGATTTGAAGAGGATGTTAAGCCCATATCCTTAAACCCATACCCTTTCCCTAACAATTGTGCTTTTGATTTGGGTTTTCTAAACCATAGCCTGATTACTGGCTAATTCTTGTTTTGATCTGCAGTGGAGGGATGAGATGGCCACGTTAAATAAATGGAAAACTCATTATTATTAAGGAACAATTATATTTAGGAAAGACGATAGTTTTGTTTGGCTTTATCTTATCTAAGACCCCAAGCAAGCTAGGAAAAGAAAAGTGCGTATATATTTTCCTTCCTGATTTTACGACATCCGGAAATCATTTTTATAATGAGAGGAACATTTTAAAGAATGTAAATCGCAGTTTTATTCAGACGATGCAGTGGATTTTGCTCTTTAATGAAATAACAAAATTGATACAATTCACTTTCAGAACAAGTGCTGGTTTTTCCTCCTTCTCTTAGTAGCAAGTAAATGACATTTTTCCTTTAGCAAATGAAATAATATTTTAAGATCTGCTGCTGCATCTGTAGAAACCTACTTGAGTGGAAGCAAAGTTTGGCTTACTTTTCTGAAGCCTATTTTAACCATATGTGAGGAGGATATTTAAATTTAACCTTACCCCAACAAAAAAGGAGGTAAATTAAAAGAGTTGAAAGGAAGGCATTTAAAATTTTTAACCCAATACTTTTTCTTTGATTCTGGCTAAGAAAAACACTAAGATTTACATATTGTTGCATTTTCTCTCCAGTTTCCTTAGCAAGAGATTAGGTGGGAATGCACAGTTAGTGTATGGACAACTTTTGGACTAGCTCTGCTATCTGGTGGTTTGGCAACCAGTTGCTATAGGCATCGTCCAAGGCATTAATTACTCACTGGGTGTAGAATAAGATTCACATTATTAGTGAGAATGCAAAGTGTTGGATATTTGCCTGTCTACAATAGTATGCATATTCTGTACTTAATTTTAAAAGACGAGAGAAAATAGCAGTTAGTTGAACTCTGGTGTGCTATATATCCTTTTGCAGGATAGTGCCTCTTTTTGCATTACAGCAAGACTGTACAGCATGTTATTAAAGCATTTTTTTATTTTCTCAAAGTAAGAATTAAAAGAAATTGCTACCTTTAATGAGAAAATTATGCTAAAAAAAGCCCAACTGTTTTCTTAGTATGACTATTCCTTAAATAAACAGGAAAAGAAAGCGTCAAAATGTTGTTTGTTTCACTATTAAATATATTGATAGTGGCTTCCAGTTGAAATTCTGACTACAGAAAGTTGTGCAGCAGATAAGGACACTTTTAAGTCAGATAATGGCTTTGTATTACAGCAAATTCTGAAACATTGCACCCAAATAGTTTGATTGTTTGGTTAATGTGAGGTTACCATTAGCTTTTTTTTCCCTCGCCGCTTTCAAGAGCTGCTGTATTGTAACTCGCGCATCTTCCAATGGCCATTTACAAAAAGCTCTGACCACAGCAATGTTTACGGTGTGCTTGGTAGTCAGATAGGCCTATATGAGGAGGTCCTGTATTATGTCCTCCTTGACTTGCTGTCACCATGTTCAAAAGTCCCAGCTTCCAATAACCAGCTCCTCAAACACAGGAGGATGAAGTTCCGATCCCTAACCACCAATTCCATATGTTGCTATTGCTTTTAAAACAAAACAAAACAAAACAAAACAAAACAAAACAAAACAAAACAAAACAAAACAAAACAAACAAACAAACAAACAAACAAAACCAAAAAATGAAAAAAAGAAAGAAAAAGCAGATCAAAATGAATGCATGTCTTGCTGCTTAGCAGCTGGATATTTGACATCTGTACTATCCTGCCCACACCATGAGGAACTGAAACATAGCGTGTTTATGCAAGAATGGGCAGTTCTGCTTAGCAGTCAGAGAAGCTGGTCTTAAAAGGTAATTAGCCTAACTGAAGTAGCTTTTTAACTCAGACAAAATATGGTCAGTATTTCAATAGTCTTTACATCGTCATTAGAAATCAGAAAGACAGATTAGCTTAACTTACACTTTAATATGTGTAAGAATAAAGCAGAGATTGCAGGAAGCCATCTACAGAAGAAGGTAAGGTTTAGATGCTAAAAATAGGAAACAATGCAATTAAAAAACCCTTAAGTAAATGAAAGAAAGAGCAAATCTTAAGTACATAGAAGGAAGGTGGCTTTGTTTGCTTAGATGAAATAGCAAAGTAAATAATTCTCATAATGCGTTATGCCTGTGTTCATATATGCAAAAATGCACATAAACAAATCTTTCTCTTTGCATTACACTGTCAGAGTTGCCTAATTGTGGGTGTAATGGAAAAATGTTTGTCCTCAGCCTTCTCAATGACTAGCAAAGGACGGGGGTACTTCTGCTCCCACTGACACGTTGGCTCTGTGGAGAGGAACCTTGTAAAAGCAGTAACATGACAGGTACCCGTGAGATGAGACTTCCAATGTACCAACTCAGTTACAAATACTGAGGTGTTTGAACAGAGATTTTTTTCGTGTTAGATGCCCAAGACCAAAAACCAAACATGAAAACACTATCTTGAACATGATCTACTCACAGATACAGCAAAATGCCGTAGGCATTTCCATGTGAGGGCTTTTAAGATCTACTTCTGTACATGCCTGGAAATGCCCTACACTGTGCCTAAGCCCTGAACCGATCCAGAAGTTAGTTGTCTCTCTGACCTACCAGATTCAAGCTGTTAGGGTTCATCTGGAACTTCCTGTGGCTGCAAGGCAAGTGTCACCTAAAATACCCCTTTCTTTTTAGATCATCTGTGAAGGAAGAGCCTGGTGCCAGTGTCTCCCATTTATTCCACTTTTTCAGCAATTAGACGCCTTGTCCCAGCAATCTTCTGGAGAAAACATGGCCCCAGCTGACAGCAAACACGTCTCAGGTGGGATGCTCTCTACCCACTATGGTTTTGTGGACTACGTTTACAGAGAGCAAAAACGTAGGAAACACACTCTTCATGCCTGTCCTAAGGCTGCTGACCAGAGAGAGGAGTATGGTGTTGGATTCAAAGACTAATATATACAGTGTTTCCCACGTTCTACCTAGGAATAGCTTAAACTCCATTTACGCAAGTCAGAAGAGTGTTTGGACCCTACTGTGAAGCATCTATTCCCACATATGCTACAATGAAAGCAGACAGAAATCATCCATAGGTGTCTTCCACCAAGAGAGTTGTCTCCCATAAAACATCTATGTTACAACAGCCACTGCCACAGTGTGAAAGTGCATTTTTTCATTAAGCCTTGCAGCCACAATGCTCAGGAGATCTGGACATTAAACGTAACAGTGATTGAGAAATACTGCTGAGAATCAGTCCTGAGATCCACTAACTAGGAGAACTAGGACAAAAATCCTTGCTGCATCAACCGATTTCTATTGCATTAGATTAGAAGTGGTTTATACAAAGAAGGCAGAAATGCCTCTCTCCTAAAGCTTTTGCACAGATACAGATATATAAACTACATAGCTGTATATCTAAACAACTTTCCGTCATTAAATATTTAAATGAAGCAGCTTTTGCTAACATTGCTGATTCACGTGTGTAGACAAGTGTTATGGTTTAACCCAGGAAGGCAGCTCAGCACCACACAGCCGCTTGCTCACTCCCATCGCCGTGGCATGGGGGAGCAAATGGGAATGGTGAAAGTGAGAAGACTTGTGGCTTGAGACAAAGGCAGTTTAATAGGTAAAAGCAAAAGCTGCGCGCGCAAGCAAAGCGAAATGAGGAATTCAGTCACTGCTTCCCACCAGCAGGCAGGTGTTCAGCCATCCCCAGGAAATCAGGGCTCCATCACGTGTAACGGTTACTTGGGAAGACACACACCGTAACTCCAAACATCCTCCCTCCTTCTTTCTTTCCCACAACTTTTATTGCTGAGCATGGCGTTTATATGGCATGGGACATCCCTTTGGTCAGCTGGGATCAGCTGTTCCAGCTGTGTCCTATCCCAAAATATCATGCACCCCAGCATACTCACTGGCAGCACAGTGTGAGAAACAGGAAAGCCCTTGATGCTGTGCAAGCACTGTTCAGCAATAACTAAAACATACCTGTGTTATCAACACTGTTTTGGTCACAAATCCAAACCACAGCACCATAGGAGCAACTATGAAGATAATTAACTCTATTCCAGCCCAAACCAGTACAACAATTCACGACCACAGCTACAAGAAGAAACTAATACCACAGCAGGTAATAGAATTTATGGTAACTCATCTTTCTGTTCTCAAGATACAGATAGGTGATGGGATGAACATGCAAGGGAAACAAATCCAGAGAACATTTGCTACATATTTAGCCTTTAATGTCCCTGTCTAGGATTTTAGAGCTACTTTCAAATTAAACCAAAACATCTCCTGCTGCTCTTCTTCAAGAGGCCACTCCAGGTAGGTCTTTGTGTTCAT
>NW_010525779.1:25418-31443 GCF_000687285.1 Phaethon lepturus | reverse complement strand
ATGAAGATGTTGAAGATGACTGGACCCAATATTGACCACTGGCGTACAACAGTAGTTACTTGCCTCCAGCTAGTCTTCGTGCCACTGATGAGCACCCTCTGGGCCCATCCGTTCAGCCAGTTCAGTCACCTCACTGTCTGCTCATACATCCCATATTCCTTCAACTTCTCTATGCAGACCTTATGGAAGACAGTGTCAAAGGCCTTTCTGAAGTCTAGACAGACAATGTCCACCATTTTCTTTCATGTACTAGTCCAGTTGTTTCCTCTTGGAAGTTTCTCATCCTGGTCAGGCATGACTTCCTGCCCTTGGTGAATCCACGCTGGCATCTCCTGTAGCGTCCTTATTTAATTCAGATAAATTTCCAATCATTTATATAATCCATCACATTATCTTCTCAAAAAAATATTGCAAACTGACAAAAAAGACCACTAACACTACAATATTTATACTATACAATGCACTGTACATTAAACCACAGTATTTTGTTCTGCTATTAAAGAACAACCCAGCCACACATTAAGTCGTCTCTTCACGTCTGTGTTGATGTCACTCATACTCAGGTTTGCATGTGTCTTGACACACATCACAGCCAACATCTGGAACATCACCAATCAAAAGCTATTTGTCAAAAGCCGTCTGCTATCCTGGTACAATTCAGTTGTATGTACACACAAAGGAGCACAGAACAGTTTCCCTGGAGAAATCAGAGTAAGCTACGATCCCCAGCAATTTTTCAAGACAGTAAACCCCCTGGGAAAAGTAACCATATTGACGTCTGTCAAGATAAACTTCAGTCGAATCAGAACAAAATTCTGTCAATAGTCTCTTTTCAACATTGAGCCTGGCTAGCACAGGAGGGTGCACTGAGCTATGTGAAGTCCAAAATTCCAGGAAAAAGAAAGAGTCAGTCTGAAAGTTCTTCCTTAAAACTATAAAAGCAGACAAAAGTGACAAATTTCTGCATTCTCAGGTGTCACTTTCATTCCCAGTTTGGTGTGATAAACACATCCCAGGTGGTGACTGATAAACCGGAAGTACAACACACTGCAGCTGAGCCAATAACTACCACTAGACCCACCTGTAATCCACCAGCAATATCCCCGATTTTGGGATGGACTGTCCTTTGTCAGTGTTTCCCAGGGCCAAATAAATCTGTCTTAACCATCAGATATGGCCTTCAGCATACCAGTTGGCTATCCTGGCTTACTTTGGCTTAAAAGCTGTGAGTCACTGCCTCACATTTCGCCACAGTACATTTCAGAAGTTAGAAGCAGCTAACCCACAGAGCAGCACAGGCTTTCAACGTGCCCAGTGCCACACAGAGCACCTGGAACACAGGTGCATTGCCTTTGAGCAAGCCTGCTATATGCTGAATGCCCCCCTCCAAAGCAAACACACACCCCACACAATAGTTTCACTTCAGTAAGAAACCACACTCCGGTAATGCAAGACAATGCACAGGTTTGTCTTTAAGTCAAGGGCAAGCTCTATATAAACAGAGCACTAATAATGAAACTTTCTCCTTTCTTTTTCTGATTTGAGATATGGCAAAAATGTGATTAAGGTTGGAAGATCAAGAAACTTAATTTAAAAGAGCACTCATAACCTGAAATAAAACACCAATGGAGACACACACATATTGCAAGTCTGCTGATTTAAAAAATATTTTTCTGTTACAAAGAAATCTAAAACTCACATTGGAAATATGGAAGAACATATCACATACTTTAAAACAACCTACACTGCAAACAGAAAGAGATTTACAGTGTTGTATCTGTCTTGCACATTTGTTCTTGGGGAAAGCATATGCTAATTTTCCTGCATTAGATTGGTAAATTCTTAAGTGTTTAAAAATGTTTTGACAAAATCCAGAGTAGTAGTATGGCTTACACATTTCTGATAAAGCCCCCTGTTAAGAGCCATCCTCTTATCTCAAACACCATTAAGCGTTAAACCATTATATATATTGATGTGACTTGGAAACACTAAGTCATACTACTGTGAGGCAGACACTGGAAAAAACCCAACAACAAAAAAAACCCAGGAAAAACCTCAGACAAATGAAAAAAGTTAACAAACAATAAAAATTTAATTGTTTCCTTTTGAAGAATTAATATAAGAAATGACTGGAGAGTTCAATATGCTCTATCTCAAATTTATTTACATTGCCTAATTAATCTCTTGATTTTTCCTTTTTTCCCCACAGAATTCACAAGGGGAACGCTAAATTAACATTAAAGTGCTTTTGCAGCAATATTCTAAACATACTCTATTAAGCGATGTACCATATAATCTATGGCCAGAAATATTGTTACACTCTCACATCTCCACTGTATTAGACCTCATGAGATCATATCTGTTTTTTGTACTCCAACTTTTGTACATGTACTTAGTTCTTGCTATTTTATGCACCTTTTATAATTTTTTAAAAAATTAATTCTGACCAGCTCTCCACCTCCTCCCTCTGTCATCACACCAACCTGCAGTTCAGATTATTTGGGAAAACAATATCTAAAATACTTAGCCATACTGTACTTATTACAGATAATCTGCTATACAGTCTGGAACACTACATTTGTAATTGCAAGCTATAATTGAAGTGTTGATTTCAGCTAATAATTTTGAACTGTTGAACAGCCAAAGAAGAGGCAAAGACCCATTCCTGGACTCTATGTCAAGCAACACCACCTGGCTCATATATGCATTGTGCACAGCTAGCCAGATCTACAGAAGTGTTTTTCTTGAGAGAGACAATGACAGCAATCAAAAAATAAGCCGTGGAAAGAGTTAACACCTATGGAATTTAAACATTTGGATTTTGTATTTGAACTTATTTACTGGCTATTTTTTTAGGACCACAGGTATATGCCCTAAAGGATAATATATACAGTTGGACCACCTAGAGGGCAAGATGCATGCAATTTGTATGAAATCTATCTGCACTCACTGAATCAGTGTTAAGAAATAGATATATTAAGATATTTTCTTTTACTGGCTCACATTCTCACTGTTAGTTAATAAAGGTACTATGCTGGTAACCAATACAGAACGGAGTTTCCAAAAAATGACACTTTAAAAAGGGGAATTTGTTTAGCACTACAGAAGTTCATAGAAGTTTTGGTCTCAGACAGTGCTGCTCATGTTACAGACTTAATCTGCTTCTTTGCCCCCCTCCCCATCCACATCAGGATCTGTAAGAATCTGCTACCAGCAGAGGAGAGATTTCAGCGAGGATGCAACTTCAATACATTCTGCAAAACCAATGAAATCAGCACGCAACTCATTCTGTTCTTCAGTCTGAAAGCAAACAGCAAGCTAGTGTTACTAGTGCTTATAACAAAACCAAGGTGGTGTACTGAATGCTTGATCAGCTTTAAACTGCATAGGTATGTACAGATAATACTAGTTACACAGTAATGTTAGAATGTTGGAAATTTAAAACACAGCCCTGTTTTGCTAATAAAAATCAATCAATAAGCCACGTTTGCTAGATACATAATTTCTCAACTTATGAATAAGCACAAGTACCAGCAGGGCACAGTTTTTACTAAAAACGATGCAACTCACTGAAATAGTTTCTTGCAGTGAAAATATGAACCCTGAGTTATCTCCAAATAACCTTGAGATATTTTATATTTACTTGTATGTATTTAGAAAAGACAATATAGAATTCTATTTGAACAATGAGTAACTCAATTTACCCAAAGTATTTTAACTGAAGAAGTAAACCATGATCCAGAAATGGTGAGATCTACTAAATGTCTGTACATCTGAATGAGAATCTTATTGTTTATCTGAATGACAGCCTTACTGTTACCAATATTAAAGAAATTAAACAAATACTTCAAGCAATAGTGCTATATGCTTAGAATGTAACAGCTATGAAATAATAGTATATGTAGGAAGAAGTTACATAAGTCCTACTCACACAAGTTTAAAAAAGCATTCAGACAGTACTTTCTCTAATGAGTCCTGATAGAGTTTAATGTAACCCTAATTCCATAACAACATGCATTTTACTGATTGCATTCCAATTTTGTTAGACTATTTTACCATGAACAAGCAGTTATTCTAATAATACCCAGAACACACACAAAGTGTAAGGCCAAAACACTTGTTCCAACTAGTAAAAATTCTAGGCAACCAACAGTTTTGTTTCAGAAACAGAATTAAGTAGCTCTCATTAACTCATAAGATTTCATAAACAGGAATGATTACATCAAAGGACACAAAGCGGGGCACTCTCTCCTCTGGTCTTTAATCATCTGTCAGTGACACAGACATGCTAGAAAAGCTACACCCTGTTACAAATAAGAAGTTCAGATAATCGTAGTCTGTGTATTTAACACAGAAAATAAGATGCTACTCTTAATGGCCACAGTAAAATAAAGCCCTGTGCAGAGCAAAGTAGTTTAATTTGAGACACATTTAAAACTAAATACATAGAACTGAGTTTGCACATACTCCTTACAGTCACCATATTCACCTAATGTTCTTTCATTACTTGAACTACTCTAGAACTTCTGTACACACAGAACGTGACTCTTCAACACAAAATTTGTATTAGTTGCGGGGGCAGGAGGGGACACGACTGTATGTTGTGTGTGTTTGTGGGGTTTTATTTTGTTGTGGGGTTTGTTTGTTTGATTTGGTTGTGTATTGGACTTTTTTTTTTTGCTTTGGGTTTGTATTTTGTGGGTTTTTTGTTGGTTTTGTGTGTTTGATTTTTTTAAACAGACTAACATTTAGGTCACAGTTCATGCACAGGAGTATTATAAAAAGCACTTTTAATCATGCTTTTAGAAAAACATTTCGGTATTATTTTGAGATGTATTTTAGCTGTTGGAGAAGATGTTTGGAGATCAGTTTATTAGACAGTGGTAGTATAGCAATTTTTACAGCACGCAATAAAGAAAGTTACCTGGAAAATGTACAGGAATTCCACAAGCACTTTAATGATTGTTAGCTGTTTGGTACATATGCACATCTAGTTTTATGTAGTATCTCAAATTATTCTTCGGTTTTGAACAGAAAGATTACCATATTCATAAGGAATATCAGTAAAGCAGTTACAGGTAAAGTTACAAAGAAGAAAAATTCAGAGTTAAGAAAGTTGTCAAGAAAGTTGTTACTGCGTCTAACTCACACCACTGTGCTTGCAATTAAAAACAGTAGCACTGTTGTTTTGTATTAAAGAATCACTGCTCCCTAGTCGCTGAATTGGAAACTATTTCACTTCTGTTTTTGCTTAATTGCAAATGATCTGGTCATTCATAAGTAGCATATGCTCAGGCCACAATGTTGGGTTTAGAGAACCTTAAACAAAAGAAATGAAACCACTAAAGTAATTGTTCAAGCACTGTGCTAGAAATCACTACTGCATGCAGGATAAACTCTCTTAAACATTGTCCATATTAATAAGTTACACCATTTCCAAAACAATAGAACCTGGTTAATTATAATACTTGTTTTCTTCTGCTAGTGATGCTCCCATCATGAATAGCTCTTACATGTGTATTTTGTACACAGATCCCACTAATAAAATAATGTATATGGTAAAATACATCAGTTTGAGGAAACATATAAAGCAAACACCACAGTCCTACATTTCCTGGAAACATTCAAACCTCACCCCTAATATGGTTCAATTTTAAGTACACGGAGTTCCCAAGACAATGCAAGAAAGCAATGACAAACTTCAATTTTTCTCCATAATGTTCTAAGATGAACCTTCTGACAAATTTGTATTTGACATTTTTCAAAGAGACACTATTAGATACCCTATAAATTATATTTACATGCATACAGAACACATACTACCAAATACAACTGTAGAATACCATGTAAGGTGATATCAGTGTGTAGAACCAAACCTGAGAAATTTGTATCTTTTTATTTCTCACTTATCTTACACTAAAAGAAAATTAAAGTTCTAAGTAAAATGCTCAAATAATACATTCTCCAATTATTAGTTTAAAAGAAACTAATTTCTTTATTTCAATCCGTGTTTGCAAAAGCAGTA
>NW_010525779.1:16812-25387 GCF_000687285.1 Phaethon lepturus | reverse complement strand
GGGGGGGGGAAGTAGGGGGAATGTGATCATGAAAATAATTGTCTTTATGTACCAATATTAAAAGTCTTTGCCACAATTACATTACAAAACAGTTTTGTTATAGAATAATACAATTTTCTATATCATGGCTGGTCTTAAGTCTACAGTCATCTCCTTAAACCCCAAACAAATTATGTTCAGAGAAAATGCACACATGCATTAATAACACAACCAAGTTGTTATTTGCTGCCATACTATTTTTCAGCTCAGAAACATAACAAGATACTATTAGTTTCCCAGCTGTTAGTTTCAGTAATTTTATTTTAAAATTAAAGTTCTGTGTGACTGAGTTGGAAATCAGAAACATGCTTAGTGTTCTAAGCGGTCAATGCTTCTAAGCAAGTGGCTGCTACAGCTAATTCCAGTATTATGTACAAAAGCAAAATCAGCTTACAGACAGCATATAACTGACAGGTTTCAATACCACTGGCAGTTAAACAGAAATCTTGGCACCGTTAATCAAGAAGCTGTTTTGTGTCTCATGAAATTTGTCCCTCCATTTGTCACTGTACTATGCAGAAAATAAGACATGCTGCTTTGCATGAAACAGTTACAGTGTACAGTATATAATCTCAAATACGTATCTTGGATTTTTGTTTTTACAGCTAATGCATAATACAGAACAATTCTCAGCCACTTCAGCCACTTGTATATATGTATGTATACTCATTTTAAGCAGATTCAGAAATGAATCTGAATGTACATTCTTTAAAGACCTAATTATTCATCAAATGCCTACAAGATCACTTAAATAAGAGAAACAGCACCATGCTCTCCTGAAAAAGATTAAGTTCTATCTCTCGGGAAGAGAATTATTTCAATCTGACCCCCCATTACCTTAACATTTCCCTAAAAATTTAAATTCTGTATCTAAAAGAGTCCAGGTGATCTCTGGTCTCCGATTCTAGTGTAGCAAATTTTGAGGACATTCTTTCCAATTACCTTATTTGTGTACTTATTTGTGTAAATTGGGACACATGCTCAAGTATAATTGAACTGTGGGAAGGGTATTTTATGTTTACTCTTCCTGAATAGCAAGTTTGGAGGAGGTGATCCTTTATGCTCTTTTACATACCAAATTTTTACTTACGACTTTTTCAACCACTGAGGAAATTATACATTATATCAATTGTGATGTGTTAAGTGTTGTATACTCAGAGAAAAACAGAATACTCCTTGGATATTTGACCATCAATTTATTCATCTCATTACTGAGGTAGCACAGGCATGCTGTTAACACTTGAAGATTTTAGAGGAGCTAAAATCGCTACATGGATCCAGCCCCCTCCCTCTTTTCCCACGACTATAAATTTTACTTCTTATTTACTTTCACCACTGAAAAAAAAAAAAAAAAAAAAAGGTCTCTTTAAAAAGTGAGCTTACTCACCAGGTGGATCTCCCAGACATACAGCTCTGGCTGTAAAGCCATACAGAAGCCTGTTAAGCAGCCTGCTGCCAAGGACTGGCTTTAGATCTATTTATAGCATAAACATGGTGAAGGCCAGATAAGTCTTATTGGCCTATTTAACAGTTATTTGAAGATTTGTTTATTTAAGATGCAATAACTTAAAAATAACTGCATAAGCAGTTTATAAGCATTCTTCAAAACATTTTAAAGCTTAAGCAACACCCTATTAAGTTTGTTACCAACACTACTCTTGAAAGCCCTTCACACCTTTAATAACTACAGAGTATGTTACATTAAAGGGTGTAATGAATTCAAATAAACTGAACAATCACAGCAAACAAGCCATTCATTACTTTCGTTACATTACATTAACTTCAAGTAAAAGCCTGTATATGCATACTAAATCAGCAAGACAAATTCAAGAACTAATATCTTTTTGTAACTGGATTTAAATAAGCTAATTTTGGTCTTTGGCACTGGGTCTCTGTAACAGGAGAGAAGCTTAAAATCACAGACCCACGTGGCTAAAATAGAGAAGAGCAAACATTAGTGCTCCACGGATGTCATTGCAGGCAGAAAGATGCAACACAGAAAAAGAAGAGAAGAATGTGATGAAAAGATTTTTAAAAAAAGAAAAAAGTCAACGAACCTGAACTCAGTGTATGCAATGGGGTGAAAAGGAATATACTTGAAGAGCATGCCAAAAAAAAAAAGCCAAGAAAGCTCTATTAGAATCCCTCATAGCCACATTAGTGTAAATCGGAGTCTTAAGAAACAAATTCCTCTCAGGAAACACAAATTCTTGATTCACAATTAAGAAAGGGCAAAAAAAGAAAAAAAGAAAAGAAAAGAACAAGCAGAACTGACAACTATTTATGAACTGCAAGCAGCTGGGCACATTTTGTTACAGGGAAAAAAACAATTAATGATGGCCCAAGTTTACTACATCTCACTTGCAATGTGAGATGTATCTTAGTGTAACATCTCACTGGTTCAACATTTCTGTTTAAATTCCATTATCATTTGAAGGGGGGGGAAATAAACTTCATAATTAAACAAAATTCAGTAATGCTTTTAAGTTAAGGTGATTTTTTTCCACTCTGGTGCAGAATGATATCCACTTCCAGTTTAGTAAAGGTGGTCCAATGACGTAGCTAAATGTCTAAATTAATTTAGCAGAGACTGAAGAAGTAGAAAAAAAGAACTACCTTGTACCCAGGTGTTTCACCTGCTGTTATTATCTCCCTTCTCTGTACAAGTCCACATGGAAAAACCTATGAAGGACATGCATGTTCATTCACATTTCTGTGACAGATGCAGTGAAAGACTACCTTTGAAACACATTCAACTTCTTCCTTCTGCTTACAGTGCAAATTGAGAGGAGGCACTAAAACTTTAACAATACTAGCACATAACTCCATGCAAACCTTGTCCATGCTCACAGCTTCTATTACAACAAACGTTAACTGGAATGTGGTGTTCAGAAGGGGGAAAATATTAGGATCCTTCTTAGCTGTAGCACTATTGTCTTACACTTTTAAAGAATCATTTATTTCAGTTCTGTTACCAGCTTTAGAGCTAAACACAACAGCACCACGCTGTGGGAGAAAGCATTGTCATACATACATAGCGAATGAGGTAGCAATTAGGAATTGAGGCATGAAAAGAAATTCTTCTAAATGTTTTGGAAGTTGTGTGTGCCCCCCAGGTTTAGAAGGATATGAGGTCTGGAATGCTGTCTGATAACTTTCAGTACTAAATGAAAGATCCAAGTTAAGATGTCAAACAAAGTTAGATTACAGCCAGATTTTCAACATAACTTCTGATGACAGCAAACCTGAGGACGTAGAACTGTGTATCCCAATTCCATTAATTTTATATACTGCAAGATATTGAACATAGTATCAGAGGCCGTTTCACTCTCGGAAACATCAAAAGCAGCTGCCACATGCAAACCTGGGTTGGAGGCAGTTAAAAACTCAGGTCTTCAGCCTGCTGCTGAGGAAACTTGAGATATATATATATAAAAAAACATAAGATGTACCATCTATTTCTCTAAATCATGTAAATAGAATCAGAGAATGGTTGAGGTTGGAAGGAACCTCTGGAGGTCATCTGATCCCCCCCTACTGCTCAGGCAGGGCCACATACAGCAAGCTGCCCAGGACCATTGGCTTTTAAATACCTCCAAGGATGGAGACTCAACAATCTCTCTGGGGAACCTGTGCCAGGGCTCAGTCATCCTCACAGTAAAAAACTGTTTCCTGATATTCTGAGAGCCTCCTGTGTTTCAGTTTGTGCCCATTGCCTCTCTCACCTCCCTCAGCTGCTGGTAACACTCCTCCTAAGGCAGCCCAGGATACCATTAGCCCTTCTTTGCAGCAAGGGTACACTGCTGGCTCATGTTCAATTAGGTGTCCACCACAGGGTCTTTTCAGCAAGGATGCTTTCCAGCTGGGCAGCCCCAGCATGTACTGGTGCATGGGGTTGTTCCTCCACACCTGCAGGATACTGCACACTTCCCATTGTTGAACTTCATGAGGTGCCTGTCAGCCTGTTTCTCCAGCCTGTCGAGGTCCCTCTGGATGGCACCACGACCCTCTGGTCTCTCAGCCACTCCGTCCAATTTGGTGTCATCTGCAAACTTGCTGAGGGCACACTCTGTCTCATGATGATAACGTTTCATCATTAGTGAAAATGTTGAAGATGACTGGACCCAATATTGATCCCTGGGGTAGAACAGTAGTTACTGGCCTCCAGCTAGACTTCATGCCACTGATGAGCAGTTTCTAGGTGCAGCTGTTCAGCCTGTTTTCAATCCACCTCACTGTCTGCTCAACCAGGGCATATTCCTTCAGCTTCTCTATAAGGATCTTATGGTAAACAATGTCAAAGGCCTTCCTGACATCTAGATAGACAGTAGTCCTTGCTGTCCCTTCATCTACCATGATTTTTTTTTTTTAATGAAAAAAAGAAGATGGAGATGTGCCAACTGCAAATAGGGACCAAAGATCCTTGAAAAAAACCTGACAAATCTAGCATCTGATTGAATTTCAAACATTTGGCCTGAGAACAAGCTGATGAAAATGAGCTTGTATGGCCTCTGGAAGAGAAAACTTAACAGGGTACCTAGCAGTAGAGTAGTAGCAGTTGAGCAGTTGAGTCTTTCAACACCTAGGAAGTTATTGAGAAGATAGAGCCAAGCTCTTTGCCGAGGTGTACAGTGGAAGAATGTGCTACAACGGTCATAGAGAAACACTGAAGGATTCATCTGGATATAAGGAAAACATTTTTGCCTCGGAAAATAATTACACACCAGAACAGGCTGCACAGGGATATTATGGTTCTCCATCCTTTTCTAGACCCGACTGGACAAAGCCTTGAGCAATCCACTTCAAGCAGATTGGACTGAAGACCTCTCAAGGGCCCTTTCATCTGAAAGAATTTTACTTGACATTTGCAGTGGCCTAACAGCACACATGTAGTGAGCATACACAGCATAACTCATTCATTCATTCCCAAAACCTCATTCACTTATCGGAGTCTTCACAGTTTTTTGTTTGTTTTGCCAAAGGAACAATGCAACACAGATCTTACCTATCCATCCTGCTGCCTCTGGACTGATGGGTCACCATATGGGAAAGAAAACTGCCACAGTAACAACGGCTTAAACAGATATTCTTAATTTTCTGACCCATAAATCTTCAGACATGCAAACAGGCCAGCAGTGGGAGAGTTTGTACTGCGTTCATACCACAGAACACATTAAGCATCTCCAGTCTCATTAGTCTGAGGCAGAGACTTGACAACCACCTGCTTCTTTCCAGCAGCATAAAAGACAGAAAAAAATATGTAGGGAAGAGGGACAGAGCACCATTTCCTATTGTCTGAATATAAACAACTGTCTGATTGACATGAAAACCCATCCTTTTACTACTGGAATCTTCTTTTTCAGTGACAGATAAGACCATCACACAATTCTATAGAGACATGGAAAACTGAATGGCATCACAGTATCTTGCATATGTTTAAGAAGGCAATGTAAAAATTACGCTTGATTTTCTACTAAGCCAGTATACGAAAGTACTATATGAGCAATGGCTAATTTTTTTATTATATCTATACAGAAGGTTCTCTTACAGAGAAGTAGCACTTAAGTAGAAGGTAACTTCCAAGTTTATATTTGTAAAATGGGTATTTCTGTATGGCAACATCCTTCCAAGAATGTTTAATCAAGTGGTCTGTCTTTTTAATGTGCCATTAACAATAGCAGTGCTGCAAGCTGAATTCTGTCTGTTGGTAATCTTGTACAATCCTACCCTTACTCAAGGAGACTGCAAGGATATGATATAGGAAATCACTACCAATTTAAGAACCATATGCTAACTTCTGTGCAACTCACTCAAGTCTAGATGGTACATTTAAAAAGCTGCTCTGGTTATAGTATTCACACTGCACATCACAGAAAAGGTAGAGGGAGTCACGCTTGCTAATTTTAAAAGTCACACTTACTAATTAGTCCTGGCTAATATTAAGTTTGCAATAATAACAGGATTTTATTTTTCTTCTTAAACCAATGACTTACATGCATCATGTGGAAATGTTAACAAAGAACAAAATACAAAGCATTTCAAGAAGTTGGGAAACTTAATTCTTTCAGAAGATGGACAACAGAAGTACCAGTATGTAGCTAAAAGAAATTCACAGGACTCAGAATCATAATGTTAACACGGAACATACTGAGCACTAAGCTTTAGGAGACAAAAAAACCCCCACAAAAAAACCCAAAAACAAAACACCAAAAAACCAAACCAAGCCAATAAAAAATAAACAAAATGTCTGCTGTGACCTCAAGATTTTAAAAAAGTCTGACTATCAAGAGGTAAAAAAAAAATCTATTTTCTGCACTGTCTGGAAATAATAGGTCTGTCAACTGGGAGTAAGTCACCAAATTTTGTCCAGAAAATGTTTTCAAGCTAGGCTGTACCAACAGATAAATATATTAATAATATTATTAATATTTTTAAATCTGCATAACCTTAGCACAATGTAATGGAGTTTGTATTAAAAAACCCTAAATTTTACTAAATTGTGAATTTATATTTATTCACAAGATAGCTGCAGTAAGATGCATGCATGCAGGATCACAGAATCCAAGCTGGCACAGAGCTGTCAGACCTAGTTGTAACCAACTGTTGTTTCCTCTGTCAGAGTTGAAGCACACTTTCATCCCTCACCTTGGCCTTTCCTGCAATTGCTCCCTAACCTGCTTTAGCTTGAATGAGCTACATTAGCAAGACATAATATTTGAAACACTTAGATTAACCCAGTTCATTTAAAATGAAAGGAGCTGTGCCATAAGCACTGGGGACAAGGGGGAAGGAAAAGCAAGAATGAAGATTCAGGAGGAGTTATTTAATCATATAGGATTAAGAAACAGGGAAAATACAACTTAAGATGGCTGACAAAAGTCAACTGTTACCACCCATGATTATCGCCTGTGATGCAGCTCACTACAGTTTCTGAAGTCAACATTTTTCTTCATAACTTACTTTAATAATCTCTACTCTGTTTGCTCATGTGGCTAAATGGCACACAAATAAAGAAATAAATCACTGCAATTCAAAAACATTCTACTTAAAAATACTTAAAAATAATTGATGGCAAAAACCTTATCAAACATTCCATCCCTACTCGTGAATCAATCTTTACACCCGTCTGCCTACTCTGCTTTGATAAAATGGTCTCTCATGTCCGAGCATCACCTCACTAATCCTAATCTTGTCTTTCATAATTCTCCTCTCACTTCCATTCCTCTTCCCCCAGAGCTTCTCAGGCACCAGCTGCTTCTTTTCCACAATGTTTAGCTCAGCTGGGATGTTATCCCTCTCACCTTTGCAAACGTTCTGTTATTAACTTGCAAATTAATTTCTGCTTCCTGCTCCTTTTACCTCCCTCAAACCATTTTCTCTGTCCTTGCAGGCTGGCAATCACAATTTCTCCTCCTTTGGTTGGTTATTCAGTTTCATTTTTCAAACACAGTTCCTTATTCCTTCCTTCCTATCAACGTACTCTACTCATCCTTTCCCCTCCCTCTTCCTCCCACATTCACCCCTGGTAGGAATTTTTCTCTCAGCAGCTTCCAATTCCAACTTCTGTTCTTCTGTTTGCAACTGCAAACACACTCCTGAGTGAAACTGGGCTGGAACATACTCCACTTGAAAACCAAGTTTCCAAAATCCACTTGGCCAGGATTTCAATTATTCCTGCTCCCTCCCATTTAGGAGCAAAAAAAATAGGCATAATGCCAAGACATTAGGCATTTATTAAAAAAAAAAAAAAAAAAAAAAAATTCACAGATTGTTAAAGGAGCCCTAAAATTTGAAGTCCTTCACTTACCAAACACACATAAATAACAAATCACTCATATAATTAAAAGTTGCTATGAGAACTCTTAGAATTATTATTTTTCAGATGTGTTAACCTTGTATGTACCAATGACTGCTTTTTCATACTTTTGCCATAAAAATGTTATAATACCGTAATTCTTAATGAGAAAATGAGGGGTTTTTTTACACTTTAAATTACCTTGTATTCTCTAAAACATATTTGCTTGTTTTTTCTACAGTTTTCATTTCTTTGTATTTATCCTCCTTATAGAAGTTCTGTATGTTGAAACCAAATGCAACTATAACCAATACCACAGAAATCTGAGAACTTAAGTTCATGTCATTTAAATATTGACATCTATTCTGTATCTTCCCTTTCCTAAGATTTCTTCTGAAGTTGTTGAAACTGCCTTTAAGACCATTATGGAAATTCTTCAATTTTTACTTTTACTACTTTCATTATGATACACCTTTTATATAAGCTATAAATAGTATTTTCTATTATTGCATATAAGATGGTTTACCTGAAAAACTGATTAAACCAATCTGACTCTCCAAAGAAAAAAACCCCACCAACCCAAAAACCAGCATTCATGAGTTGAACTGTACACAAACAGCCAGAAGGAGCAGATCATATTTTTATGGATATACTGAAATCCTAGATGGCTCTAACACTTCTCCAAAGACTTAAGTATTCTTCATTACAGCAGCATTGAACAATATGCATATACAGCATTAA